>NC_051142.1:5253442-5408917 GCF_014839805.1 Manduca sexta | reverse complement strand
ATATGTGCCAGCGGTTATGATTCAGGATTGAGTTATAATGTACTACGTAAATTTAACTCAGTAGATTAGCGGAAGATGATTGGGCTTGACGGCAGCTTTGTGCAAGTTAACATAGTAAACACGGGGAAAATGTTTTTTCCAAAAAATATAGTGAAAATCGATGCTAATTGATGTGTTACAGACCTTATTATTTCGTATTGTACTCTTAAAGAACAAGTTCAAGAGCTATTAAAACAGTTTTAATAGGCAACAAAATTTACATTATATTTCGAATAGGTTCTTCAAAAATAAATATTTGAAACTGAGCATACCACTATAATTATAATGTTTTTGGATGTAGTATAACCTGCAGCTTTTGTTATTTTTTGCACAGCTACCTTAGCAACAGGCTTCGATGGATATGTAGCCAACGATACTAATTCCATTTCTTCGTTCTTCTTTATTTTATCATCCAACCATGCTTTAAATGTGTAAGTGGGTATAATATCTGCCATTTTTGTTAACAGCATATGTCGAAGTAATTTCTTTAGTACATTCATCTTGGCCTTTGATAACTATTCCCATAAGTTCATTGTCATATATAACGGGACCACCAGTGTCTCTGAAGCAAGTTGGGACTTTTGTGTCAACACAATCAAAATATCCTCTAATAAGGTCTCCAAATTCAAATGCTGATCGATTATCAAGACCTACGTATTGCAAATCTTTCGTTTGACCAACCTCCGAATTTAATCCAAATCCTAGTGCTTCACAATCGATAACATTCTTTACATTTGTAAAGTTACTGAGTCTTATTTTCGAAGCAACTGTATTGTTGTGTTTTTCCGTATGTATAAGGGCAACATCTTTCAATGTATCTCCGCCAGTGAAGCTCGGAAATTTCTCGGTTTTATTATATGCAATGAAACGGTAGTGTCATCTTTTCTAGCTTTAGTAGCGTTAATAAGGACGTAACTTATAGGTTTTTGTGTACATTGCGCTGTAGTAAGTATTAATCCGTTGGAAACGACTGTACCTGAACACAGATATTCGTTTTGATGAGACATAATGGCAGCCATGAACGGAAATTGTTTGTATCTTGCTGTGCGTATTTCATGCAGCTGGCTGTTTTGTCTTCTTGTACATGATACATTAGCGGGCTCGTTTTCAACAGGTATATCTAAGGACTCATCTTTAGATTCGTCGTTATTGTCGCCATTTTCATCTCTATTCTCATCCACACTTAGTCTTTCTCTTTTCTTTACATTTTGCCCCGCACAGTTAGATAGTGTTAAAAATCCAAATAAAATCAATATAAATAATAAATAATTCATAAAAATGTGTTTCGACTGCATTATCGAAATTTATTTCGTACGTTTAAAATGAACAGAAAACTGTAGAGTTCTTTTTTGTTCTTTCATAGATATTTTTCTTCTTTTTCATTGCCAGTCTCAGCTGCCAGCGTTATTTACAATTAATTTAAACATCAACTAGTTTTTTCATAATAATAATATTTCGTTTAGTACAGTTCGATTCAAAAGTTTTGGAGCTGTGAGTTAGCTGCCTGTGCAGCACTATTAGAACGTAGCATACACACGACACGAACGTCCATATAATTGATTAAGAGATGGAACATGGAACTGACGTTAGTTTCTCGACTCATCATAATCATCAAAAGAAGACATAAAAAATCTTATATTATGGTAGCCCAAGATGCAAGCACAGCTTATTTGGGATTATGTACTATACGATACTAACAATATTTGAACTAAGGTCAGTCGGGGAAGTGCGCCATAAAATTTTCATAGCTGGATTCAATGCAAAATAATTTTTTTGTGCTGACTTAAGAATGTAATTTTATTAATTTAAGAATATTTGGTATTTTGTGATAACAACCTATAGCCATTCAAGGAAATCGGACCATAAATTAATAATATTTTGCTCAAAGTAAAAATAAATGGTAGTAGGCGCACTTGCCTCCGGAAATGGGGTAAGTGCGCCTGTGTAAAATAAACGCCAATATGAAACATTATAAAGAAAACACTCACTTTAGTCCATAGAGAAATAAGTTTTACACGCATTGCTCTTGGATAATTTTAATCAATCAATATTATAACAAACTATGGCTGTCAAATCAAATTCGGGTAAGTGCGCCATATATATGTAAATCAGGGCTTGAAAACATTTAAGAATTTTTATTGATATATAATTTTTTGCTAAGTTAGAGTTTTGTGTGCGGATATGTAGGAATAAAAAAATGTTAGCCGTCATATAAACTACATTTTATTTCTACAAACTAAAAAATACAAAAATTTAGGAATTAACAATTTTGAATGCGTTATAACTCAATTACTTAGAATTTGGCCTTATGACATTTGATATGTTTTAGCTGCATTGTATCCAGATAACGTGCCTGATCGAACGGCAACCCTATTCAAGTAAAGGTTGCTCTAGACCAAGATATTTCAGTTTTTCTTTGTAAAACGAATTAACTAATACGCCCTTTTATTTAAGTCGGCTGAAAACAAAATACCTTGAGTACAAAAAAATCTGCTGTTAAGTATAACATTTTAATAATAATAATTGGGTATTTGACAAATTTTCGTAAAGTACTTTAAAATGTTCTAGAGTCACTAAAGATACGCTTGACAATTGTTTTTTTTATATTTAGAGCCATTTTAATAGCTAAAAGACAGTTTTAATAATTACATTTTGTGTTTCCCACTGAAACGCTAAGTCACGTGACAAATAAGGGGCGTGACGTCATGATGTTATACTCTTAACATAAACAATACGTGAGATTCGTTTATTATTCAAGATTATAAAAAGGCCAATACAATAAAATACCTTATAAGTAGCACACCTGATGGTATTATTAACTACATTTCTCCTGGTTATGGTGGCAGGATTAGCGATGTATGTTTGGTTGAAAATTGCAACTTTTAGATCATTGGGAACCTGGTGCGATTATACTAGCTGATAGAGGATTCAAGCATATTGAGCAACTGTTATTACAAAAGGGATGCAGTTTAGTGAGACCGCCAAGTGTATCAGTTAAGTCTAATTAAACCAAAGTTGAAGCTCCAAAAACTAAGGAGATAGCAAGTTTACTGATACACATTGAAAGAGTCATCCGACGTCTAAGGGAGTTCTCAATGTTTTTTATAATAAGTTTGTAATTTGTAACCTTTGAAATTGTAAACAAATTCGGTTATTTACAATAAAAAATTATTATTAATGTTAAAACCGCATTCAGTTGTCAATACAAATTTAATTAAGTTTTTGGACGATTGCATTGTTATTGCATGTGCCTTAATTAATTTACTAGGCTCCTTAATTAAAAACATTTGACGAATAAAACAAAATTTAGAATATAATGTTTTATTTTCCTATATTAAGTTATAAAAATAAGTTTTACAATAGATTGTAAACATTATTCTTCCAAAACTTTACAACTTTAGATAAAATATCATTTACTTTGATCTCATCATACTCTATTGGTATTACATGGACTTTATTATTTTTTTCAAATTCCCAATCTGCCACACAAAATAAACCTTTTGTTAAATTACTCACATACATTTGCAAAAGAACTTAGACTGCAAACTTTTCTGTGATTGTGTTGTTACATATATAGTATATAAAACTTTTTTGGCTTGTTGGACATTTAATTTCAATAACTGTGTCACCCTCTAAAATACCATCTGGCGATGCAGCTACTATTGGGAATTTTTGGCTAATAATAAAACCACATTCTGCAATCTTGTCATATTTTTTCCAACTCCTTTCTTACTAGTTCTTCCAATGATTTTCCTCTTTTCATGGTTGGAGTATCTGGTACTTTAGCTCCCATTATTAAGGCAACCAAGGATCCAACAGTTATTTTGCATCGTGAAACATCAAATGCTTTTGATGCTTTTATTCCTGAAAAGAAAATTCATTTTTTTTAAATGTTAAACTAGTGACTGCCTGGTGGCCACATATACATTTATATCCCCACTAGGATGCCCTGTAGAATGGGTGCCCAACACATATGAATGTGAACACAAACATCAAAGACTAGCAAAGCTACAAGACTAATTTACATTTTGAGATTGCATCTCACATGGAAACATATAATTCCAATATATATTAATCTAAGACAGCATTTTCCAACCTTTCTTAGCTGTGGACCACTAAATGAGCAAAGATGATCACCACAGACCTCCTTAAATCACAATAAAATGCTTCTCTTAAGCACAACCTGAAACTTCATATAGCTTTAACATTGAAATCAGCCGACTCTAGATATGTCCACAGACCCCAAGTTGGAAATTTTGCTCTAGAACATTGATTTTAAATATCTTATTAGTTCAATACTTACAGTATCAAATCACATTTAAAAAGGCAACATCACATTTAAAATGCAATCAAATACCTATAAATAAATAATACCTTAACTCATGCGATGCTTGAATTTCGTGTTGTGCTCGAGTCAGACTTTCCACAAAATTTATATTTTCTTGTGTAAAACACCATTAATTTTGGGTAAAACGTTTCACAGACACTTCCATTCTTATGCTAGATGATCTAATAATGCATCGAGAACTGAAGAATGTCGGGCACTTTGTAATCAGCTAGATGTTTTAGGATTTGAGTTAGCATATGAATTAGCATCATCACCATACAACTGTCTTGATGATCTGTAAAATAGAAATAAAGCATCACAGATAGCCACAATACGAGAAACTTTTCGTTGAAAAGATTTTACACAAATAACAGGTACCTAACCAGAGTAAGATTCTTATAAGTTATGATTTTATTGGTAACGTAATAAATGTATTATTTGTATTTATAGTCTACAAAGTAAACATGTACCTATCATATGCATGACACAAAGGTTATTTTATAGCAAAACAAAATAAGGCTAAGTACATAAATCAAACTGTAATCTATTGTGAATTGAACAAAACATCAGAAAAGGATAGTTTTGTACTTACAATGAAGTTTTCACGTTCCTCAATTCTGCAGAACAAAAGTCCGAGTTTGAGGCAAAGAAATTTGCGATCATAAAAGACACAATTTTTGGCAAATTTGCACTGTCCGCTTGAATAAAACCAATTTCCATGTTTTGTTTTTCGGGGTGAAGTGCACTTTGGACACGAAATAATCAAATAAATATTAATGAAACCTGCGAAACGCGCCAAAATCTTTTCGGAATTATAAGACCAATAGACAAGACATTACATATAATACATCGTGACGTCACGTTCTCTAGTCTTGCTCGCTTGAGACGTTTCTTGTAAATGATGCACAGATTCAAAAACTCTTATTTTTATTTAGGAAAATAAAATATTAAATAATTTTTATTTGTAATTTAAGTCAAATATTCTTAATTAACACCTTAAATTATATAATGTTCAATACCAAATTTATTTATTTCTTTACTATGTCAAATACCCAATTCATATTAGTAAAACTTATTCTCAAAAAGGTTGGTTATATATGGATCAGGGCAAGTGCGCCATACGACTATTAACTGTGGCGCACTTGCCCTACTCGACAATTTTAGGTAAATTTTTTCGCATTGCTAAAAATAATTTATTTGAGTATATATAAATAAAATTCAGGCAGGAAGTTAAAATTAAAGGTTTAAACTATGTATTCACCTTACTGGTTTACAGAAATATGTTAAACATCTTGAAATATTTGATGTTATCTTTAACGGGGTCATCTCGGTTTACAGGTCTAAATGACACTTAAAATAAAATGGCGAATAAATCGTATTAAAATGAACATAGCCATTTATGTTTTTAGTGGAACTGTATTTCAGTTAGTAGCATAGATGTAAGATTGCGGTAATTGTATAACATCAATAGTTCTCGATTTTTTTAGGGTAGGTGCACTTACCCCGTCGGCGCACTTGCCCCACCTGACCTTAAGTGAATAAAATAAAATAAATTATTATATCATTTTTGGCGTTCTTTAGGTCATAAATAATCGTGTTAGTTATTGTTTTAGAAAGAAAATACGCTTGGTACATGTAATACTAGTATAATGAAATCTTTTCTTGCGTAAAACCTCAGAGTAAAACCACCAGCGCGCTCTAACCACAGACTTATACTCGCATACTCAAGAAGTAGTATACTTCTCTTTATAGCCTGTAGCATTACGCGTAGTCGATCAGCTGTGATTTTGGCTGTGAGCGTGAGGTTGTCATTTAATGTCTTGAAGACAAACGACACTAGTAATTGTCAAATCTAAAAGTCAAAGTCAACTTCACGGTTGCGTTGGCTAAAATAGTTTTTAGTAGTCAAAAACGAAAATTGAATTGCTAACGTAGTTACTATTAAATTATTTTTAAAATGTCAAAGAAGAAGGAAATAAAAAAAACCAAGACTTCGAAGACGACTTAGCAAAAGACACTCAGGATATAACCTCAAAAGGCAAGAGCAAAGGAAAAAAGAAGGGTAAAGGTGATTGGAGTGATAGTGAAGAAGAAAATATACCCAAAAAAGTTCAATTATCCGACGAGGAAGATGTCCCTAAACCTGCAGCAAAAAAGGCACAGAAGAAAGGTAACTTTTAAAACATTGTTTAAATGGTACTTTATTATGTGCACAGAATATGCTTTGTCGTGGCGTTTAGTTTGCGATATGTTAACAATGGTTTTTTACAGGAAAGAATAAAAAGAAAGGTGGTGATATATCTGATGATGAGCATGATGACAGCAAGTCTGTTGTGAGCAATGCTACAAGTACAGCATCTAAGCCTGCTGCCAAAAATAGCAAAAAGAAAAAAGGTTATCTACTTACCTTATCATTTTAATATACTTTGAATCATGCATAGAAGGAAATAAACAAGGGCACCCAAGTTTCTAAATGTTCATAAGAACAACTGAATTGATCAGTCTGGTTTTGTGTTGGAATATTTGGTGACTATAATTCGTTTTTTAAATGAAATTTATCATCTACTTTTATACTACTACACTATTTTAATATTTTTTTACGGCATGGATGTAAATCTTAAGCAGGTGTTGGACCACCTCCTGAGTGTGAGGGTCACATAGGTGTCTCATAAACAACAGCATTGGTACAGTATCCACTACAATCTGCCTGAAAACCATGTGTGCTTCACCAGGTCCACAAAGAAAAAAATTGTTACCAAAGCTGTTTCCCCATCCTATGTTTTGCTTTCACCAAGATAAATCTATTTCTGGGTTCATTACTTGGCTTCTAAAAGTTTTTTTACTTATTTTGTACACTAAGGTTTAAAAGGAATCGGGACCTGGCATAGCTAAAGATGCCACACATAGGCAGCTTATAGTATTTAATCTGCCTATACATCTTTTATGAAATGTATATTAAATAAATAACATCATATTATTACAAGTACATTATGAAATATTCACAGGTAAAGGCAAGAAGGATGATGATTGGTCGTCTGAAGGTAGTGATGTGGAACTCCAAGAAGAACCAGAGGAAGAAGTTAAACCTGTCAGTAAAAAGAAAAGTAGGTTATAATACAAATGGTTATAGGACAAGTTTTTTTTACTCACTAATTACACCTTATGCTCAGTTTAGGTAAACCAGCAAGTTCTCCCAGCAATTTTATTACTTAGGAACTCCATGATGCGTTTACACTATCAGCAATAATATATCCACAATTCTATATACATGTGACAATCTGCAAGTCTTGCAAGCTCCAAAATTTGTAGAAGTTAGCTTGCTGTGATTCTTAATGATGTAAAAGAAGCTTGTGGAAGGTAACTTCTGCAAGTTATCTTAATGATTTAATGCTTTTTTTTGTTTTATAATTTAAAACAAAAAATGAGCATTACTTTTAATTACTTATAAAAAAAGAAAATTACATATAATTTTATTATCTCATGAGAGTATGAGTTTGAAAGAAATTATGTTTTTAAAGCCTGTTTATATATCATATGAATGCAAGTATTACATCTAGGAAGTAAATAAATATTTGAATCTAATATGAATCCACATTTAAATTGAAACTGAAAAGTTTATAAAATCATACCACATTTGTTTTAGCTAAAAATAAAAAGAAAAATGTTGAAGTGGAGTCGGGATGATGATGATTCAAAATCTGTAGTCAGTAATGTATCCAGTAACACAGCAAAACCCGTAACTAAAGTCCAAAAAATAAAAAAGGTATGTATAATTTTTTATTTATTATATTCTATGTTTTTAAATTTTTATGTCCAAATTTGACATTTTTTGATTTTTTTAGACTTTTCTAGTTGTTATTGTCAAGGGCGTGGCTATCTATCCCCCTCTGGGCTATCTGCATGGGCCGTTCTTGGTAATTGATCCTGAGATCTGGCTACACACATTAGCATTTTGTGGAGGAATAGTATTATTCACATATGCTTTCACATTTTTTTTCACTTTGCAAAATTTAATTGTTGAAAGTAAAAGTGGCCAATTAATAATTTTTAATTAAATCAGATGTAATTTAAATATAAAATCAATTTTAAAAACCATGGTAACCTTTTCTGAGGCCTGTGGTCATTTAAAAATATGATGATGTGATGTTAAATATAAATTTCAGGTAAAAGGTAAGAAAGAAGATTGGCCTGATGAGGAGAGTGATAAAGAGCTAAACATGGAAGTATCCGAGGAGGAGGAATTAATTATTCCAGTCGTCAAAAGTAAAGGTGATTTTGGTTAAATTGCTTTATATCACATATAATTACTGCTTGTATAGTGCAAAATAAATATATTTAGTAAATTTTTCTTCAAATATTATGTAGTTGTTTTATAAAACAATATTCCCTTTAAAATTCTGATAAACTGCATCAAATTGTCTTTAAGAAAAAGAGATTCAAAAATAATTCTACAACTGCTCTGTTTTCTAGTATGGCACATTGACTGTTAGGAATATTTAATTGATGAATAACATGTATGAATTGCAGGCAAACATAAAAAGAAAAATAATATTGATGATATTGAAGCAGAATTGAAGAAATTTGAGATGAAAGACCCAGAGCCCGAAGAACCGCCAGTGAAAGTCAAAGTTAGTAAAAATACTACATAATATTTTGATGATATAGATTAATGACACAGATGTTACCTATTGATAGGCTTTAAATAGAATTTTTTATTAAAACTTTGTTGAGTAAGTAGAAAATAAACATGTAAAAACACACTCACTTGTTACTTATTTTTAGGACAAAAAGAAAAAGGCGCAGCCTCAGAGCGATCATGAAGATGTTTCTGTTAAAGAAGAAATTGAAGACGAGGATAAGGTATAAAACTATTAATAATATGTTATTATTGATTACCCAAATGTAGTTAAAAATGGATAACTTTCAATGTTACTCACATTATCTATTTATTAGTTAATATAAAAGCGACTGCATAAAGTTATCCCATAATGTTAGGTGCCAGATCTCCCTGAAAAGGAACTGCAAGAGCCCGCCGAAAAGAAAATGAGTCACAAAGAGAAAAAGAAGCTGAAGAAGCAACAAGAGTATGAGAAACAGATGGAGATGATGACCAAGAAAAGGCGGTCAGGGGCACAGCGACTTGGACGCTAACTTTACCGTTAGCCAGGCGCAGAAATCCGCTGGTTAGTTGGACTATTTATTAAAGTAATTAGTCATGTTTATGGTCAGAGTGTTATTAGTGTTTTGGGAGCACTCTCGTCTTTTGTTATCAATGATTATTGTTATTATTGAACCCGCTATAGTGGTTCACATATGGGTATTTCTCATGACTTAGCTTGTGTATATCCGGTTTAGGACGGGCCGATACAATTGTTTGGTCTGGCGTGGTAGTCTCTTGTCAGTCGATGTCCTATCTAGACGCCATAACACTTACCATAATAAAAAAATATGTAACAAATGATTTCATATTATGTATTCATATAATATATTTGTTCTATCAGGTCAAATGGCAGCATTAGAGAATGCTGTGGACATAAAAGTGGAGAATTTCTCGATCAGTGCGAAAGGCAAAGATCTGTTTTTGAACGCGAACTTGTTGATCGCGAACGGGCGGCGGTACGGTCTGGTGGGGCCCAACGGCCACGGGAAGACCACGCTGCTGCGGCACCTGGCGCAGCGCGCGTTCCCCCTGCCGCCGCATATTGATATACTGCTGTGCGAGCAGGAGGTCACCGCCAATGACCTCAGCGCTGTTGATACTATTCTTGAGGCTGATGTTAAAAGGACTGGTAAGCTGAAAATATATTTAAGCTTGGTCATCGGTTGTGTTTTCAAAAGATAGAATATTACAAACATGAAATATAAAATTAATGTATTAAAGTATATAAATGTGTAATTTAGTTAGACTTTACTTAATAAATACTAATTATATGACGTAAACCTTCATATAGAAGCAACAAGTTTTGTTCCTATTAGCTCATAGATAAAGCACACGTTAGTCTATAGAAAGAAGAAAATTTTACAATGAATTACATCTGGTTTTTATATTGCTTATTCTGTATTAGGAAGAATTAAGACTGAAATTTTTTCTTCTAGAGTTACTTAAGGAGTGCAAGGAACTGGAAGCCGAAATCGAGAAAGGAAATTTGAGCAAACAGGAACGATTAAATGAGGTATGCCATATTGTATGATTAAAATCCATTAAAACTCATGTGACTCGAAATGGTTTATATTAATATAAAATTACAGTCGTATCTTTTCGGCTTGGGAATGACATACTCTCTGTCTGTGCCTACGGCGGCGTCATGTGCCGGGTTGTGTACATTGGAATTTAAATATATATTTATTATCTATTTTATGAGTATATGAATAATGCTCTAAATACTAATAAACGAAAAAATAATCGTATTTTTGTTATCTGTATCATGCACTATAGTTTATATCCTAAATTAATTTTGAAAAGAACAATACTTAAATTTCTGGACCATTTTGTTTGGTGAAGAATTTTCCAAATTGGTGGAAGAGTTAATATTAACGGAATCTAAATAATTTATAACATTTTAGTGATTCAAATAAATCATTTCATTTCGATGTTCAGACTCGACTCGATCTGATTTTCACCAGCGTAGGTGCACCTAATAATCCACATCTGCAAGGAATATTACTTAATCATGTAATGTTGGTTGAATAAATTAACATATTGTGTGTGATATTTTTGGTAGGTATATGCGGAACTGAAGGCCATCGGCGCCGACTCAGCGGAGCCGCGAGCTCGTCGTATCCTCGCCGGTCTGGGCTTCAGCAAGGAGATGCAGGACAGAGCCACCAAGAACTTCTCTGGTGGTTGGCGAATGAGAGTGTCGCTTGCCAGGTAACGTTTCGTCGGTTATTAATTTTATGAACATCTATTATTTTCTCAGTATTTTCTTTTGCTATATTTTCGGTCCTACCTGCTTAACTGCACCACCCGAGAATGATTACTATGTAATACCTATGTCGTTAAGTCCCTCTATATACTAAAATAATTGTATTGTATAAAGTGTGTATAATGAATAAAAATCAATATCATAAATAAAATATGTGTCATAATTTTGTCAACAGAGCTTTGTACATAGAACCAACACTTCTGTTACTCGACGAGCCTACGAATCACTTAGATCTGAACGCCGTAATTTGGCTTGACAAGTGAGTATACATTCATTAATATTATTTATGGGCGACGTTAGAAGTATTTTGCACAGTATGCCTTTATACCAGAGAATTGCAGTATTGGATTGGATATGTGATAATTTGAGTGGCATCTTCCATGCATTCATCACAAATTTAAGGTTGGCAACCCTCCTACTCTGTAGCCACGCCTATGTTTTTCTCTGTAATTATGTTGACATTTTAACCAAAAATTACCATTCCTCAGTTACCTACAAGGCTGGAAGAAGACTCTACTGGTAGTGTCTCACGACCAGTCTTTCTTGGACAACGTGTGCAATGAGATCATCCATCTAGACCAGCAGAAGTTGTTTTACTATAAGGGCAATTATTCCATGTTTAAGAAAATGTATGCGCAGAAACGCAAGGAAATGATAAAGGAATACGAAAAGCAGGAGAAGAGATTAAAGGATCTGAAGGCTCATGGACAGTCGAAGAAACAGGCTGTGAGTTCATTTTCAATTTAACTATGATTTGTGTAAAGTAAGTAAAATATTGCTGTTTTCGCTTTTGGTAATGCAAAAAAATTGCGATACTTAGTTGTTTTGAGTTTGATTAGTTTTTCGCCTCTTTGGTCTAGCGGCAATGTATGTGAGGCATGGATTGTGGATTGATAAATCATAGGTACAAGTTCGGAGTCAATACGTTTGCCTATTTTCTTTTAATGCTCACGTGGTTTTAAACAGGAAAAGAAACAGAAGGAAGCGTTGACGCGCAAGCAGGAGAAGAACCGCACGAAGGCGCAGCGCGAGGACGAGGACGGCGCCGCGCCCGCCGCGCTGCTGCAGCGCCCCAAGGAGTACGTCGTCAAGTTCACCTTCCCCGACCCGCCGCCGCTGCAGCCGCCCATACTCGGACTGCACAGTGCGTACACGCTTCAAATATATTCTATTGCAGTTCAGTGACGTCACGAGCGTGCCACTCGCCTGGTAGTAACTGTGTACAGAACTTTCAATTACAGAGTACCGCGTGGCAATCCATTCAGTAATTGCCAAAGCTATAAAGCATTTTTTATTTATTAAAGAGTATTCATTTACATTATTAAATGCTAAGACATTACCTAACAGAGTTAGCTTTGCTTGCGGCTTCGTCCGAGTCTTTTTCCCATTGTAAAAGTCCCGCATATTACGGAAATAAATTCATCTGTCAAAATCTTCGCGGCTCTTCGACTAGTGCATACTAGTCGACACTAAAGTGTTTCCCAATGTGTCAATTCTTGTGCGCTCGGTCTCCACACTGAATGCACTCACATGAGGGGGGGGGGGGTACATTTCTCGCGGCCCTAGGAACATAGTTAAGTGTGTATACCTCATGGTTGCTTATTCACATTGTAGCTTATAAGGCCTCGCGAACATCTTCTGGACTTCTCTCCTCCTCCCATCCTAAGGCGGTTCCTTCTGCTTCCCTCACATTTCTTTTCTCCAGATATCTTCTCTGAACTTTCATTCAGAGCGCTGCAGTCGCGAATCCAGGGAATACCAGTATCCCATTTGCAGGTTTCCTCAAGTATTGACTGCGTGGTCCGATATTCAAAAATATCAAAGGGTTCTAAATATAAAAAGAAACATGGCATTAGGATCACGGCGTAAATAAATATGTTTGTTGTAGACGTGGACTTCAACTTCCCCGGTCAAAAGCCATTGTTCAACGGCGTGGATTTTGGTATCGACCTGAGCTCGCGTATTGCCATCGTGGGGCCCAACGGTGTGGGCAAGTCTACCTTCCTCAAACTGCTGGTCGGTGAACTGAGCCCGATTAGGGGAGAACTCATCAGGAATCACAGACTGGTGAGTACATCACTGTACTTATATTTGTAGAAATTTATACATTTAATAAGTTGTATAATATGAACTTTTATTGCGTCGAAAAGTGACGCTTTTTATATTTGGTGCATGTGGTAAAATGTGCTTCGTTTGTGTTTGTCAGAGGATAGGTCGTTTCGACCAGCACTCCGGCGAGCACCTGACGGCGGAGGAGTCGCCGGCGGAGTACCTGCAGCGGCTGTTCGGGCTGCAGTACGAGAAGTCGCGCAAGGCGCTGGGCACGTTCGGGCTGGCGAGCCACGCTCACACCATCAAGATGAAGGACCTCAGCGGCGGGCAGAAGGCACGCGTCGCTCTCGCCGAGCTCACGCTCATGGCGCCCGACGTCATCATACTGGTCAGGAAACACTACGTTTTGTTTTTTTTTTCCAATACCCTATAAAAGAGAGTATGCTGTACGATGGTAACAGTGCTACATTTCCAGCGAGAGCATTATTCAGCTTATACGAACACCGTCTGATCAACGTTTAATGCACCACTATAATAGGTTTTAGTAGTCACTATTAAAAAAAAGCGGCGATAGCCTAGTTGGGTGTGGAACGGATTGCCAAGACGAATGTCCGCGGGTTCAAATACCAAGGGCACACGTCTCTGACTTTTCTAAATTCATGTGTGTATTCTTTGTGTATTTATCGTTCGCTTTAACGGTGAAGGAAAACATCGTGAGGAAACCTGCACATCTGAGAAGTTCTCTATAGGAATTTCGAAGGTGTGTGAAATCTACCAATCCGCACTAGGCTAGCGTGGTGGACTAAGGCCTAATCCCTCTCAGTAGTATAGGAGGCCCGTGCTCAGCATTGGGCAAGTATATAATACAGGGCTGATATTATTATATTATTACCCCCTTATTCATAGACGTTTTTTATCGAACGATCGAGTAAGGCTGTGATAACAAGTCTGTTTCTCAGTGCTGACGGCATGGCAGTCTTCGCAGTGCGTAGACGTAGGGCCGTTGTGATTGGCTAATATTGAAATACAACAATAATAACCAATCACAACGGCCCTATGTCTATTTCTCAGTGCCGTTGGGCACTGAGAAACAGGCTTGTTATCACAGCTTTACTCCGTCCTTAGATAAAAAACGTTTATGAATAAGGGGGTTAGTCACTATTTGGTCGATATCTACATGTATGTCAATGATCACTTCCCAAAAATATTATTCGAAATTTCATCAAAATCATTCTCACCTGTATCCATACTATTAGCTACTGATATAATAGGTATCACCCGTGAGGTCATACTATGTTGGTTACAGGACGAGCCGACGAACAACTTGGACATTGAGAGTATAGACGCGCTGGCCGAAGCCATCAACCAGTACAAGGGCGGCGTCGTGATCGTGTCTCACGACGAGCGACTCATCAGGGAGACCGAGTGCGCGCTCTACGTCATCGAGGACCAGACCATCAATGAGGTAACACTTATAATACGCTACATTATTGTTAAATTCGTTTTAAAACTATTATAGTGTTATGTTTGGGTTCAATTGTGAATTTTCGCGATGTATCTTTATTTCAAGTATGGTAGAGGTTCTTTCCGGAACTTTTTTCTATAATATGGTACGGCATAAAAATGGCAGAGAAGTCAGCATAGTTGCATTTCGAACTTTTGCAACATTGCCCTGGGCATAAAATTAGATTAAAAAATTAAATTAATATTTTAAATAACTTTGTTATGTACTGTAGTCTCACATTTTGTAAATATTGTTTTTACAACATCCAAATATTCTGTGCAGGTGGACGGAGATTTCGATGACTACCGTAAAGAGTTGCTGGAGAGCCTTGGCGAGACAATCAACTCGCCCTCTATCATCGCCAACGCGGCCGTGCAGCAATGAACACAATGTCTTCACACTCAACGTACAAGCGATAACACACCGGATATTATTGCTTACTTAATTTTTCACGCATGATTGTTTTTAAATAAAATGTAATAGAATACAATTTCCGAGTATTGTTCGCAATTTCATAAACAGTTTCAATGAATTTTTGCTGCATATTTTATTGAGATGTGCATAATTTTTCCAATAAATAGGTATAATTCTTCACTTAAGTGCCTGCCAATAGGTGCTAATGTGATGTTTTATCTATTTTTATATTGTTTTGTACTTTAAATAGCATTAACGCTTCCATATTTTGTAACAGCGCGGACTTGGTTATATTTTAAATATACACTGTAAGTTATTCTTTTCGTATCAGTACCAACTCAATAGTTAGTATTCAAGTTAGTATTTAAACTTTTTAGGGCTACTATCGAATTCAACTATTCGAATATTAATAATTTGTTCATTCAATATAGTGATTTAATGTTCTATTACCTTTTCTTATAGTAAATGACGAACGTCGTTAACTAGTATGTAAAGTATTGAAATTATTTATATATTATACAAATAAACTTTTTTTTACAAACCGGCTACAAATTTTTATTTACTAGTTTTAATCGCAAATACGCCCATGTCATATTTTCTTGGAATAGAAGATTCATACAAATCGCACATATTAAAGAGGTGAAAGTAACTGACGTAAATCTTTAGTATGGAAAATAGTACCTGCAAGTAAAAATGCCAACTCAACAAAATCATTTGTAAAATATTTTCGAAAAAATTACCTTAGCTATTTCTTATAAAGAAGGTTAGCGGTTACTGAGAGTCCCAGATGACGGACGGATGTTCTAGTCTTTTCGAAGAGTAGGCCATACAAAAAAAATGTCCTGTTTATAGCATGTTCGTGAGCAACAAACAATGCAACTAGTAAATAACATTGAAATTGAAAATTGTTCGTTATGTCTATTGATTCCTTTTATTCCACGAAGCGATCCAACCCAGCTAAAGCGTCGCTCGGTTGAAAACTGTGTTGAAGCCAGATGAATGCGTAACTATAGCACCCTCGCCGCTATATATGGATTTTGCATTTCCCCACGACATTAACAAGTTATTATAAATAAAATTTGTATTGTATACTCACACTAACGTCTTTTATCCCCGTAGGATTAGGCAAAGGCGGAACACGCTTGTACACACTTTACGCCCTAAGTATGTATTTTATTTTTATACGAGCATAAAGTGACCCACTGCACTTGATGGTAAGTGGAGTGGTGTCCAACAGAATGTCGAATAACGAGAGATGATTATTCCTCGGCATTCGACCCAATTATGCCGGCCTGCTGGAACCGCATATACACAGGTCGATCCCGGAACACGACACATTTACGTGGGCAACTATGGCGGGTATCAATGCCTTATGTACGGTGATTGCTATCCGGGTGGATATAAAATAAATTATATTAGCTGTTCCATCAAAACGAGTCGCAGTTATATCGCAATACACTTACCCCACCGTGATCGGGAGGCGCTGACTTAAAAATTCCCGCGAGTGCACATAACAATTATTTTTGGAAGTTTCGTGCTGATTTTATTCATACATTCCGCATTTTACAATAAAAACAGAAATATAAAAAATCTTAGGATCATAGGTGCCCGGTACCCACTACTCTACGGTGCTGGAGTTTCTGTGCATCGATTAATCAACGCCCCTGACCGAGACAGCCAATTGATATTGTGGGCTTTATAAAATTAGTAATACTAAATTATGTATGAAAATACTATGTAGTAAGCACCTAATATTAAACTTGTATAAAAATTACCATACATGTATTATGTAACAATTATTAAATTAATTGGTGTACTGTGGTCATACTTACTAGAAAATGCAGGTGTACCTACCTAAGTCGGTTGCTTAGATATATCGGTTTCTTTCGTTCAGGGTTCTCGCAGACCGATCAAGGGGGTGATGTTGTATAGGAAGGCATGTGAGCCATGGTTGTCGCTATAAGTGACAATCAAGATTTAATGGAGAAGGTGCTAAATTCTGTAGGTTCCTACTGAATTGATCCTTCTATCCGTCTGACGAAAAATTTGGATTCATTTTTTTACTGCTTTGAATGACGAGACGAGCTTGCCGTTCGCCTGATGGTAAGCGATACGACCGCCCATAAACAGTAGAAACACTATCCAACACTTTGAATTACAAAGTAGTGTTTGGTATTCCACTGCGCTCGCCATCCTGAGACCAATGTTAAGTCTCAATGTTAAGTCTTATATGTCCAGTAGTTACATTGGCTACAATGTCCTTTAAACCGAAGTGACTATACACCGAAGTGACTATACACTGCTGGTTGGCGGCAGAAATAGACATTGTGGTGGTACCTACCCAGGCGGACTCTCACATATGAGAGACCTACCACCATTCCGTTTCACTTGTGAATAGCCAAGTCTAGACTTTAAGCATATTATTTATTCTTAAATAAAATCTAATAGTGTAGGTACTCGTATTACACGTTACCAAATCATCAATAGTACTTAGTTCTGATAAATTTTGAAAGATGATATTGTTAATTAAAAATTCAGTGTGCATTTTTTAAGGTACTGCATGACCGAGTAGGTAAATAGATACCTACATAATTGCATCTCAAGTTTTTTCCTCAATTTATCCGCAGCCTTTCGCCCCTCCATTACAAACTTCTCAGCTTCATTAGAAGATTTAAAACGCAAATTTCCTTTTCGATTGTAACTTTTTTTCACTTCTTGAAAGAAAGCTTCTTTTTAACTTGAAAGGAAATTAGTATCCTTCCCTTTGAGGGGCGAGAGAACGTGTTTTAAAAGATTCGTTTGGATACCCGATTCAATCTGCTAGAATAATAATGTTTCCGCTTTTGAATTCGATTAAAAATAAGAATTGTAACAATCTCTAGTTTTTGAGCATTTCTAACACGTAGGCGGCTGGTATGAAAACTAACGTTACTAAATGTGGTTGTTCTATGCATAAATCAATCAAAATAAATTGCTTTTATCTTTGCCTTGCATTAGTTTACGAATTTGCCAAACTAGTTTACACATAGTATATTATTGAGAAGAACATGCAAGCAGATTTTCTTACTGCGTACACCGCTAAGTTTATTACTGTAAATTATCCACTCATAAGCCAACAATGAGAGACTTGCCATCACCCTAAGAGCCTATTATTGTCTAGAGAGCATCCCCGCCCCTCCTTAAGATATTAGCGACCCCGACAACCTTGTCGCACTAAAGTTTCTCCGTAGTTCGTGTGTAGAATAATATGAAGGGTGGATGTCGACTCACTGCGACACAATTCTAAAACTCCTCACTGAAATAATTTCGTACAATGTGTACACAATAGAAGCGATTATGCTCTCCCCCGCGACATGATTTTATTTGTGCAGTTATTATGTCGCCGAAGAGATATTTAAATTTCATTAGGTTTGTTTTACACTTAATTTGTGAGGGGAGTGTTATATCTTTGGGGTGGGGCCTCTTTATTGTAGTCTGGTTTTCAGCTCGTTTTAAATTGCCCTTTGCGAAGCATGGCGATTTGAATTATTGTAGATACACGAATATAGATAAACACCCTTTTGTAGTATTATTCGTATCTGTGCACTGATCAATTATGTTAGGGATTAGTGTTTTAGCAATGTGTTGCAGTTTCAAATAACTGTTGATTTTATCTTAAAACATTATGTTTAGGTCGTAACGATATCAATAACTTTCACTAATGTTTAGATCCTTACTATTAATTAGTTATTAAAGAAGGTGAGAAAAACAGTACTTATAGTAATTGTAAGCTAGTCTATGTATTATATTAGTACAATACATGTAGTCCCGCACCACTCGGGGTTGTAAGCAGTGTTGCCAGGGCCCTTGAGTCGTAAGTTACGTTTCGTTTCCTGAAATGTTACATTTTTGCTGCAAAAGTTACATTTTTTTTTTTCGCGGTTTTGGGTAAGCGTTTCTGTAGCTACGAAACCGCGGGGACTCGCGAAGTAGGAAATGTGCGCGCGCACACTCAAGCAAAATCAAGTTTTAATATATGCAATATACGTTCCATTTTGTCATGGCGAGCCATCTCTAAGTGTGATATCGAGTCAGGGCCGTAGCTAGGGAGGGGCATTTTGGGGCAATGCCCTACCTTAAAATACTAATGTCCTACCTTAAAATAGTAATGCCCGACCTTAATAATTAACAAAATTGTACATTACTACTGAATGAAAATATATGGAGCAGCGGTTTTTTTATTTTACGATTTGGAAGTTGGTCCCATAGTAATAGTTATTCGTATTGATGGGTGAAATAAGTCTCCTTCGAGATTTATGGGAATTTTGTCTAAATCTGTATATTCCCTTAACAATTACTTAAGTATTAAACTGTTTTTTTTTTACTCACGTTACCGAGTCAAGGAAACCAAAAATCGATTGAGCAGATCAGATTTAGTAACATTTTTATTTCCGCCCTGCTTGTAATTACAGCTGCCCTACCTTAAAATTCAAGTCTAGCTACGATCCTGTATGGAGTGAAATACTTTTTAGACCCGCCAGTTTTAGGTGCGTTCAATTTGGATGCGTTGAATAGAAATGCGTTCGTAAACCTGTTTACAATAAAAAATTTGTATTACAAATATCGTTGTTCTCAAAAGTTACGAAAATTGCCTTAAATATAAAAATTACTTACATGTTACGCGAGGGAGTCAAAAGTAACGAAAAATGTAAGAAATGTAACCTTCTGGCAACACTGGTTGTAAGTGGGAACATTTCGCAGACGCAGACTCCATTAGTGTTGTTCGCTGGACTGTCACAATCATTTTTCTTTCCCGCCGCCGCTAATTCTCAACCGCGCTTCGGTGGTTACGCACTGCTATAACATGTTTTGGTGTTTTTTAAAAAATGTTAGCCAAATTATTAAACTTTATTAGTATTTTGAGAGATATGTGAATTATACTTAATTGATATAGGTACTTATTAAAAGTACGTAAGCCATGTTTCACAATGTTTGAATAAACGCTACTCGTCGAATATAACATAGGTTGACCAAATACAAAAGTCAAGCTCCCAAATAAATGATAAACAAAAAGTACATTAAGCATTAACTGTCTTAGCTAACGTATTATCTAGCAGATAAAATTAAAAATTAAGTGAACATTGTGTATCAGGCTTTTAATATAATTATTAATCTTAGTTAGGTCAGATCTCGGATATTTGAACCATTTTTTAAATTGCTGTAATCTGCGAATTACAAAAGCAAAAATGAAAAAAACATTGAATATTGCGTAGTCCCTACTTTATCTTTCAGAGTTATTATGATTATTTAGACGTAGATAAGTTAAACTGATAAATAAATCGCATCTACAGAATAATTATTGTAAGAAAATGGAGTATTGTTTAGAAACAAGAAAAATTTTGTGAAAAATAAATATGTTTCACATTTTATGCGATGAAACCACTAGATATCCTACAGAAAAGTGACGTAAAGAGACGGCTTATTCTTGCGTTTTGTATGATAAGTGAGGTAAGCAGGATACCCATTATCTTTCCATAAACCCTGTCCCTTATTCTTAAGATCAGTAAATGCTGATTGTTGTGTGTGTTCATAAGCGATATATATATAATATTCTAATATAATATTTTGCTCGACACATATTTTTTTAAAATTGAGAATAAAGCAAAAAATAATAATAATGTAAAGGATCAAAACTGTTTTCGCGTGTGGTCAAAGTTGGGAGGCTGATATCGACTTTTATTACTCCAGAGGGGTTGGTCATTAGCGGGATAAAGCGGCTGCCACCTGATAAAGTGCGTTTTGTTGCTCACTTATTCCTCTATTCCGCGAAAACCCAATGTATTTCTTTATTTGGGCGTATTTACAAGTATCACATACGTTAAAAATACTTATTTTCTTAACTAGAATTACATTTCTAGGATAATTATTGGTATCAGGTAAGACAATTCAAATTCGAAAAAGATTCGAATGTAATTTTTTTTACTGTGGAATAAAGAGCAAAGTGTAATGGTAGTATATATCTGCATATTTATTCTTAAAGGCTAGATCATATTTAGATATTTACGAGACAAATATGTAGGTAGAGTTTAGGGAACCATAAACAAACATTTTATTATATAAATATATTTCAAAAGATAGCTTTTGCGATACACTAAATAAAACTGATCCTACCTATACCTTACCTAGCTATCTAGGTATTGTATTTTAATTGCATATTTCTATAAGTAATACCTGTCTGGAAATTAAGACAAAACCTTAATAAATCATGGAAATAACACATTTCTTTTTATTGTGTTAAGTTTTTCTATTTCCATATTGTATTTCAGTAGATATAAAATCAAACTATTGTGACAAAAAAAAAGCTAAGTATTTAATTAAAAAAAAGAGGCGTTATTTTCAGTAACTTATTTTTAAAGTAATTATTGTTTCCATCTAAGTCATTGCTAAGCATATTTCCACTCGGTGACATTTAATAGAAACGTGAATAAATGAACAATATTCGCGCTTGGCAATTGCGATTAACACTTTATCCGATGTTGGTGCTCCTCAACTAGCATGATTGATGTGTTTCTGTTCGCACTCGCAACGGGACCCGGGACTCGAGCTCCGGGACTCGAGCTCCGGGACCGATGACTAATAGAGTGCCGCTTACCCACATATGACATTTATTAACAGTACGTGCTAAAATATCTTCTATGGTTACTCACATTTCCACAGCGTAATCATAGGCTTTACTCCACTTATAGAAATAAATATCTAAATCTAACTATGTAGGTATATTCAATTATATTGAAGTAATTAAATAATTAGCTATAAATTGTAATTACCGACAAAAAACATGTATGTACATAATATATCATCAATGATAATAATCATAATATATTATCAATAAATGGCTATCGAATAAAGGGCTAGTGAATACACTTTCCATAACATAGTGTATCTTATTAGAAGGCATCTACATATGAATTTTTAACATATTAAATTTTCACTGTTAACCTGAACACTTCGAGGCCAGAGGTATCAACATCTAGCCTGCGTTGGCACGGGTTCTATGCGATACAATAAGAACTCTTGGTTTGGGCTTTTCCGACGGCGCTGTGAAATATAATCGCGAAGCTACCACGACGCTATCTACGACGGATTAAAATTATTTGAAGCAGTACCTACCAGTCAGATGAGCCGGTTCATGTGCCGTAGTCAATATTAACTACTGCATGGCTCGACACCATTTGGACAATAAATAATTATTATAATATTCACGTTGGATAGATACGTTCTTATGTACATTGACATCTAAAGCGAATGGTGCAGCTTTCCGAAAAATAATCAGACACAACATACAAGTACTGCATAAATGAGGCCCGCAAATCATTCTAATAATTAGATTTTACATAAATTACGAAAGAGAAGCCGGCGCGGCAGCTATCGGGTTATATCGATCCTTTGCTACTAGTAGATATATTCAAACTGTATTACAACTAAATTTAACTTTAACTAAAATTTAAATCATTAGAGGTGGCCTTCATTTATCGAAATGTAAATATTTGTTTTCGTATAAAAATCAGTAAAGAATTGAAATGAATTCACCCCTATGTGCTACGGGGCGCAAAATCCCGGGTCGCGGCAATAAATGCGATTAGACAAACATTTCCTGACGCGCGCCACTTTTTCCAAAACTTAGCGAATAAATCAGATCGGTGGTGCGTCGCAGTTTTCTCGTCGTCTTTGCCAAATTTATGTACCGATCGGCCCTTTCGTATGGAGATATGGCCCGCCATTTACATATAAATACCTCGATTATTTGAATTATTCAATCGAGAGGGGGCGGCGCTGACAAATCACTTCCTTGAGAGATGAACAAGTCCGTAGGCTTGAGATCAGCTTGACGTGTCGTAGATTCATGGCTCTACGGATTCCTCTATAAGTTTTTATGATCCCTACTTAAGTTTTCCAAGAATTGGTTGGAGAATCTGAGACAGTATTTATATAATATTTTTATAGCGTTAGAACATCATTTTCGAACAATGTAAAGGAACAGACATTGATTTATTTATATGTTGATATTTGTTTATTTTTTGTCAGTTGAGTACGTTTTCCTGTGAGTCCATAGTATAGTTTTGTCAACAAACGAGGAAGAGCATTAAAAAAAATAATAACTAACAAAAATTCAACCGAACTGCTGAACCTTTATTAAAAATATATAAGTATATATTATCCTTTTAAATAAAAAAAAGAATTTTCCAAATTGATGAATAAATTATATAGTAGAGCGGTAACAAAAAAAAACCGCGTTGAATTGAAAACCTGCTTTATTTGAAGTCGGTATAATAGTAACGGGGCGAGCGACTCGCTGCCGCATCTGCCAGAGTTTGTTGGGTGTTTGTGTCAGTAGAAAGAATTTGTCAAGGCATAGCAAATACTACTACTTTTTAATAATTGCCCTTTTGTTCACCTTAAGTATAATTTATCAATAGGTTTTTATTTTTCATGCACAACAATGAGAACCAACCGGTACATCGATCAAAGCGGGATCTCTTATTTCAAGACAACGTAATCCCTCGCTGGTCAACGGAGTATGGCCTAAATTTGTTTATTTGTGCGTGTCTAAAGGGTAAAATAATAAAAAAGAATAACTCGTAGCGGAGCTGGTTCTACTTTTGTCGCAGTTTTATATCCTCTCACGTGCCATTTAGCTCGGGAAATAGAAGTTTTTGTATGGAAATCGGACGCACTAAACCCCCGGGCCTCGGGTGCGTTCAGCCTATTGTTGTTACGTAGAGGCCTCGTAAAAGTTTATCATTCGTGTGTAAAACGAATTCGATGTTTTTGCAAACAAATAGATTGTAATTGTATGTACGCCTGTATAGTCAATCCTGAAAAATATGAAGTAAAGCAATAACATTTTAGTTCTAATAACTCTGTAACCCAATATTTCTTTTTAAAATGTTACATTTTTTTAATAACTACCAATTATGTAAATATACTTAATTATATTTTACATGTAAAATCAAACGTCACTGCACACATTGTTAGTTTCTTACCTTACGTTTATACGATTTAAGAACCCATAGTTATGATGTTTTAAGCCGGTGCGATGGTAAACTCAGCCATATATACTGGGCGATAAGAATCATCAGACACCGCATATCTCTTTTCCTCTCCTGTAACTGCCTGTTTAATTCACTAATCGTATTATTGTATCGCATGCGGACATTAGCTGTACCACTTGACAGTTACGAATTCAGATTTTTGTATTGTTTGATTATACCCCTAAACAAATTTCATTATGACTGTGGTGTAAGGTAATTACAGTAAACAGTAGGTAGGTACGTGAATACTACGAAAATGTGTAACATCTCTAAACAGTAAGCATTTTTTTTCTCATAAAATAATAGCATATAGCGTTGACTCGTAAATTTATCTCATAATTTTCTAATACATATAAAATGTCGTTTATCGTTCTATATAAGTATCTATATTTCTGAAGGAGTGAACAATGGTGCAACAGGGGTATAATTTCATATGATATAAAAGACATAAGTAGGGTATTTGTTCTCTCGGTCCGCGCCTGGTAAATGTGTTGTCCGAATGGAGTCGAGCAGCCGTTACATCAGATAAGCGTTTGATATGCTAATACTGGTAGCGCATGCTCCCGTAATGAACCCACAACCGTTTAACGCCCGCGATATCCTACGTTGTTGAGAACTTTTTTCATTATTTTCGAACAGAATACTAAATATTTATATTTATTTGTAATTTTATTAAAGCGAATTGAATTATGAAAATGCGAAGATTTCTTCTTTCGTCTTCTTAATCCTTCGCTTTAGGCAATATCAATGATGCGCCAAAATAATACGCAAGTCTGGTGAAAAAAAAAATATTTATGTTCTGTTTTGCTAGTTTGGTAGATTTCTGTAATTTCTATAGTTAAGGATTTTTTTTGTAGGAAGTAGCTCCAGAAAGAAATAGAGACAGGAATACCGTCTCGATTTGGTGTACATATATATTATCAGTCGTGCGATTCACATTAAATTATTATTCTTATATAAATCAGTCACGAAAACACGGACTTTTTGAGTAATAAGTAGATTAAAGATTAAAACTATTATTAAACAGTTTGTATGTGTGGTTTTTTAACTAATCGCTTATACTGAGGCGTAAAAATAAAAGCTTTCCATACAAGTGAGTAAAGGATCGGTTGTTAGAGGGTGAGTTGAATTTGCGGATTAAGATGGTATCGGTAGGAACTTGACGCGCGGCTGGCGCGAATAACAGCCGCGCACCGCGCCTGGCCAGCCGCCGCCGCCGCCCTCCACCCAACAGCTCCATCGCACTGATCATCAGTTAACCGCTAATGCGATGTAATGCACTCATTGTTACTGCACACGTTGTATTTTGCGCACTTTGTATTACAGTTAATGCTAAGCAAAATTACAGTTTAATGCTTTTGCCCGCGGCTCCGCCCGCGAGATAATGTTTTTTCAGGATAAAATTTTCCGTTATAAAAGTCACGCTATATATTTCCCCGGAAAAGAAAATAGCATACACGTGTTCTTTCCAAGGTCTATGGCTGGGGTCTTTTTTTATAATATATTTTTTTAAAAGGGACAATGATTGTTGCATAACTTTAACCGTTTATGCAGCGTACGCAACGGAAGCTCTCAAAAGTAATACATTTTCCCCGCTTTTGCAATATTTCTTATTACTGCTCCGCTCCTATTGGTTATTGCGAGATGATATATAGCCTATAGCCTTTCTCGATACGAGGGCTATCCAACACAGAAATATTTTTTCAGTTCAAACTTGTAGTCCCTGGGATTAGCGCGTTCAAACAAACTCTTCAGCTTTATATAATAGTATCGACTAGCTTTCCCCGAAGCTTCGTCCGTTCAGGAAATCCCTTTAATTCTTAATTTTAAAACCTTTTTAAATTATTTGCTCGAAACACGGCTTGCTAAATGTTTTCTATCTGATGTAAGCAGGGCGAAAGTATGTAGTTTGACTTCAAACCTCATTGTTTATTGATCACCACAAAATCTCTACGGCTACTGTTCCACCCTCTCTGTAAAGTAAATCGCATTTACTACGTTTCAACCTCGCTAACATGTTAAAACAGAACTAATGGACATTCGCTCTAGTCTGAGGCCGCAGGAGACGAATAATACAAGTAAAATGGTCCCATCTCCACGCTTCATTAATTTTATTGCCCCGAGGCGTTCCCGGTTCAAGTCAGAACGTAGCAGTGCCGTCGGCGAAAACACGCCATTATTCTGTGTTGCCAGTGACTTAAATTAAATAAACACAAGCCATTATGCGTACTGATTCGAAATACGGTCGTTTCTCTTTTGTTTAGGCGGCAACTGTCAGCGCTGCGGAGTGCGGAGCGTCGTGCGTAATCCTTTACATGTAGTACGAGTGGCAGTGCCCAAAGAGAATTATAATATATATGGAAGCAGTGCCAGTCACAGTGAAGTTCAGCACTAATGTAATGTAGATATTAACGCGAGAGCGTAGCGGAATAATTCAGACATGGTTTTTTGTCTGCGCGCGACACAATAGGATTATTCTCCATTGATCATTGCTTATTATAAGTAGCAACGAGGGTGCGTAACATGAAAACTAAATTTGGTTTATCGGCTATTATGGAAAGTAGGTGTTAATGTTGAAAGAGTAATTTATGGCGGGATCGTGACTTCTTCGTTTTACATGAGGTTTTAGTTTCAGTACCTAAGGGGTAATTTTTAGTTTGCGCCATTAATAGCTGTTGTCGACGATATTAGTGAATATTGCAATCTACAATGACTATCTAAAGAGGTCATGTTCCGCACATTTCCTAATTATACTTAAATAATACCTTTAAAAAAATCGTCTTTTATATCTTTATTGTAGTTGTATATATAGGGTCAACGTATTTAGTAATGATTCATAAAACGTCAATAATTGTATGCAAAATAAATAATTATCTATAGTAAACATGTACTGACAATGCATCTTTGTCTAAATAACAAGTGACCGCAATTATAGCAAAGAGCTCTTTAATAAAAAGAAAAATAAATCAAACAAACAAAAGGTAATGTGGTGTAAGTGGAGAGTTTTCTGGCAGTAAACTTTGACCGCGGAGCGAGGCGAGCGCGACCTCGGAGCGAGCGCGGTAAGCGCCGAGCGTTTCGCTCACAATGCCCCAACTACTAATGTTTACTCAACTCGGAGCACGATAAAGGGCCGGAACTATTGTTTGTTGGAAAAGCTTTATTTAGCTACCCTCACCGCGTCGCCGCAAGCGACAATAGGTTACCCAACTTAAAAATATATCATCGCACTTGACGCTAGCTTATTATGAATCTACTAGAATATAAATATTCTTTACTTGTTATTGAAAAATACTTTGTTTTACTGTAATAGTAATTTCTATAGATTCTAGTAAAACTTGATCTATTTACATTAGGTATAAAAAACAACTAGTTTTTGTTCCATGACAGTAATACGATTGGCGAATATCCAAGGGTTTGTCGATTAACATTACATTTTTAACCAGGTTTTGGTCACAGCTTAGTCTGCCCAAAATTATTTTCCCGGTATCGACGGCTTCCTAAATATTTTCTGGTAAAAATTGTTTATCTGTGTGCCAAATTTTATCTGAATCCCATCAGCTGTTTCTCTTAAATTATATCTAACAAAGACTTTTATGTAAATAGATAGATGTTTATTAAAAAAATAAATTGCGCTAATGTAATATCACATTTTATATACGCGTCTTATCCTTGCAATTCAAACGCGCAGTCGGGAGGGGCGCGCTAGAAAGTTGAAAATTATCCTTTTCACGAACGACCTTAGCATAATAGAGAAAGCACTTAAGCCATTTTCACCGCCTTTGAGTGGCGTAAGCGCGGCCGTTTGCTGGGGCTACATCTCGTGAGCTAGAAAATCAGCCATTACAGCCCAATATACTAAATCGAGCTGGCTTATGTGTTTGCAAGCGACAACATTTAACTTAAAGAGGCTATTAGCGAAAACGGCAATTATACCTATTAGATATATGAAAGCAAATGGATTGCGTTACCGACGACACTAGTTGATTTATTCCTCGGAAGGCCATTTCAAAGGCTACCGGGCCCCGATACAGTTATTACGCAAACGGATATCAATCAATCGCGTAAAGTATTAAATTGAACCACTTGCGTGACACGAACTCGATTGCTTTTCTGAAGCAAAGCTAGCGAGTGTGAAATTCATGGCGGTTCAATCACAATCTGATTCAAATTTTAAATAACTAAAATGATTCGTAAGTCATTTCTCGTAATTTGAAAAATGACTCGTCACGCGATCGAATTTCTATTTTCAAAGGTATTATTTTCGCATATGAAGAATCCCTTTATAAATCAAATCTGAATGATCTCATATTAAATTCATGTCCTTTAGAATCACTGCTTTTATATCGACGTCATGTTTTTTGATATTCCTTCACGTAAAAGATCACATCTGTTAGTGGCCGGGCATCTTCGTACCGACCTATGAATAATAAATGTGTCGAGCTAGCCGATTGGGGAAATTGAATTTTATAGTTCGTAACACATTCGAGGACAGATGTCACAAAATGGCTGCTTCGTGCTTTGCCCGCGGCGACACAGTGTGTAATGGAAATGTCAAATAGAAATCAAAATTAGGTCGATTGTAGTATTAATAATTAAATAATGACGGACTACGTGGCGGTTGGCGGCTTTTGTACGCATTAGAGAGGGTGTACATTTGTTTATTTAGTATAGGGTAGGTGCGAGCATCATTGTGATTAAAACAGAGTTACTTCTATTTGGCTGGACAATTATCGGTCCATTACGCTGAACACACAATGAGCGACTTTCCATTAAATTATGGAATATCAAGTAGGTATTATTTTATGTATGAATGAAAAGTAATTTTTTTTAAGTTCTTCCTGCTATAATAATTAGCTACATATTGTGGAAAAATAGTGTGTAATAAATATAGTGATGTTGCGTCTATGGGAGCAGCTTTGTTGGTAAAAGAGTAAAAATGTCCTCCATTTACCTAGAAGCATGCATGCATGCCCATGCACGGGAGAACATTTGTCGCGGGCCTAGGCACACAATGAAATGTGTACACCTCCTGGTTGCCAATACACATCAAGGCGTATAAGGGCTCGCGAACACTTACTGGCCTACTCCTCTCCTAAGAAGTTTCCCTATTCTTCCTCCACACTTTCTTCCTAGCTATCCCCTAACTACTTTCCTCTTGGCCCTTGTAGACGCTAAGCCGGGGATTCCAGTTTCCAATTCGCAGCATTTCCCCAGTGGAGACAGTGGGGTCCGATATCCAAAATTTTTTTTTAATACATCCCAACATAACATTTTAAATCAGTAAGTATGTATTAAAAGTATTTATTTGCGGTAGATATTAGATGTATAATGAAATCAGTTTGGTACGATTGATATACATAATTGTATTTCCTTATAGAGAGATCCCCTTATTTTGAATTAGATAAATTCGTGCTATCCGTTTACATCATTAAATTTTATTAGTAGCAACACAATGGTGAGGCAATTCGCGCATCTACGCTTGGCGAGAGGGATTCTCGGCCGGCATGGACTCCCCAACCAATTCGTATTTCCTTTTGGCGCGAATTAAGCAGGCTATTAAGTCGGCTTTGAGACGTATGACGAATCATAGTTCCGAATGGACAATGGATTCGCATTCACATGAAGATTTCGCCGATTTGCGATAGAATAGCCGGCTTTTAATGTCAATGTGGGGGAGATTTGTTGTTATTAGTTAGCTAGCAATTTCCACACTCTTTTTTGCGGATCGATTTCCGCAGGAAACTTTAATTGCACCTTACGAATACACTGCTTTCAATAATCGTCATTATTGTAAGGATTCAATGGTCTAGTTCGGAGTCATGATGTTTTTTATTACAGATTTATCGAGTTAAAGCTCGAGGTAGAGTCCATTTACAGTTTAAGAGCGAGCTGAAGACCGTTAGATCCTGGGTTGGAAGACTAAACTTTGTATAGGTTAACAGAAAAGAAGATTTTTAGTTTTCGGAAGGTTTGAATTTCCCTTAGCTAAATTGTTTCTACGAAATCCTTGAAAATTTGTATTTCGGCAAATCTACATTGGAGTGGGATAATGGCTAATGGAAGACGAATATCGGAGAATGTAGAGGTTACGATGCGTAGGTATTTAATTTATGTAAACTATAAGAGCTTAGAAACGTAAGGCATTTTAAAAGAGGCTACGCATATTTTTATTTCTTAAGTTGTCTACCTAGAATCTTACCATCACGAATAGTTCACTTCACCCGATATATAAGACCATATATTGGGCTAAGTGCACTATTCGTGTTTTTTTTTAATAGGGCGGATTCAAGTTCGATTTAAGTAGGTAAGTAAGTACTATGAACAAAAACAATAAAAATCTAAAATCATGTTCTGAACGATGCAGTTCTAATGCTCATAGCAAGCTCTTTGCTTTCCCATAGTAATAGCCAGTGAACGGATCTTACCATACTATAAGCCAATTTATCGCTCCGCGAATTCATCTGAATTACTCCGTAATCTTCAATCTGTCCATCGCAATCATTATTCGATTAATGGAATTCAATCTTAATGCTGTCACATTTTAGTTGCGTCACCTAATAGATAGATGGCGTGTACTGTAGTTATTAGTGTTGCCAGAGTTATAATCTGTCATAAATGTCAAGCCAGCGAGGCGATGCGGCGAAGCTATTATTTCTAATATTATCGTCATTTCAATTCCTTACCTAAACAAGTGACCCTCGATCAGCTATTGTTAAAGAAAGTATCACGCAATCAGTTCTCCAATTTGTTATATTTTATTAGGAGCGCTATTGGACAGTACATTTGTAATGGCCTTATTCTAAAGATATGTATATCTCACGCTTAATGAGTGACTACTGGTGATTGAATTACTTATCTCACTCATTAAACTTAGAGTTTCCTGGTGTCTTATATTTATTTTAAAAAAAAAGTCGATAAATTGTGTTGCACTGACCCACATTCGAGTACAAAAAATAGGGCAGGAAGAAAAAGTCTCGCCTGTAAGATTCCGTATAGGTAAGCATCATTGCATTACTTATTTTTCACGTCAAGCAGCAGAATGCAGGTACTATTGTATTTGATTTTAAATGTTCTTTTTATACATTTATAGATAATATACAATCATAGATTTTCCATGCCTGTGCAAAAAAATGTTGAGAGACGCGAGGATTAGGCAAACGAACATAAAGCAATAACTATTTATTTTTTTAATATTCGTGGGCGTATCACGCCAACCACCAATGATTGCGGTTCAAAATTTTATAACTGAAAAATAACTTAATTTTATGTAACATGTAGGGTAATTCGGTGACAAACAGTAGCCACATGGGGAGACGGATTATACGCGTCGGCCGGTGCTATGTCACGGGAAGCTGTATTGAAAGGGGTTAAATGGCTGTCATAGATCCAAAGCTGGTGATAGACGTTCGAGTGTGTATGCGTACTTATGGATCGACGAGTTTTTTCGCCTTTATGTCAGTATAAGTACGTATACTTTAAAATCGCCGAGCAAGCTTGTTCAGCGAACCCAACCAATTGGTACTTGGTTCCTAGCTCGTCTAGGCTAAACGTGTGGCTGCACTGCGGACCGCGAGTCACAATTTTGATACAATAAATAAATAATTACATACGTGTATTGTTTTTACTTATAACAGATGTAACGAATCTCAAGAGTTTTTCATAATATAATGACTCAGACTATAGTAAATAATTACTAAATACTTAACTGTTTTACTAAATTAATATGCGATTAACGCTCTCTTTTAATTAACCATACCTTTTCCCAGACCGCAATTACATCGTTGTTCTTATTTTAAATAACAGTATAAACAAACAGTACGAGCAAGTCAGTCGTGTGTTGCTGACGTCGAGCCGAGTAAGTACGCGATCTTGGGATCCGCGAGTTTCAAGCTCGCACGTCTATAACCCACTTAAGTCCATGCAGACGATGATGTAGCCAAAGCTTAGCAAGTTATCAATAAAATTCAAAGTAGGTACTGAGTTAGTTACCTGAGAAAACATTTTATTAAGTTACTGATATTATACCAATATATAGATAGTGAAATAATACTCAAGTATTCGTCTAATTTCTATTCCCTGAGTATGGGTATCCCGTCCAGTTTTATTAATTGTTGCAGTCTGTTCGCGACTTGAGTTCGCCAAGTTTCCATGTCTGGCTGATTTTCACATATCGGGTTACCAATGAACACTAGTTCACGGAGCGAAGTACATTCCTGAAAAGTAGATATGTTTGTGTTCACTGACTACATACACTATAAATAAAAATAAATTAATTAAATTCCCTATACAAAAAACATAATAAAATAAGAAATAGAAATAAATAATCATATAATATTAATAATTATATTGAACTGGCCCAGGAGAGTAATTTTTATCTGGGGTATTTAGTACTTATATAAAGTATAGTATAAATTATAAAAATATAATGTCCCTTCCATCGACAGGTTATTCAACATCTATTACACGACTCAACTTAGATCTCAACATAAAAGCTGTCGCTAGATTTTAGGATTAAAAAAACACACGTCATCCTTTGATATACCACAAATAAAGCGGATATAAGCTCTTCAATATACTAAGAGATGTACAAATTGTGTTCTAAGCCCGACATCGGTATGAATCAAATACTGTAAGGCCGACAGCAGGTATGAAGTTGCACCTTTACAGTTTTATCCATATTTCAAATATTTAATATAATTGTGTGTTACTGTAATGATTCGCTATGTTTACGCGAATGTTTGTCATCAAAATAAAATAATTTTTCGTATTTAACCGATTTAAATATATAAAACCGCGATAGCAAAAATATTTTACTATCATGATATGTAGAGTGCACCATTTAAGTATAAAAGAATATAATTAAATCTGTATAGTATATTATAAACAAAAAATATTCAGTATTTCAAATACCTACTTAATCGATAAATATCTCAGACAATATAAAACAGTTACAAGCTTTACACCGTAAGTTCTATCAAAATATAAGGATCATGGTCGCTATTTGTTATTGTGATAGTCATTTTTACCTGCAATCTATTAAACTCGACCCATTCTTTAACCATGTTATTACACATGTAGAGAACTCTCATATTCTTCAAAGAGCCGATTCCCTTCAACTTGTCGATGGGATTGTAACTTATCCACAACTCTTCCAGTGTCTCGGCTACAGTTTCCTAAATATATAAAAATAAACATTGTACATTTATTGCAAATAGAGCTATATATTTAAATCTACATCGACTTTTACAGCACGATGTAATACCGAAGGTTTTTGTTGAACTTCAGTCAGAAATGCAAGATATTATTGTATCATATAGGTATCATGGAAATAGAAAACCATAATAATGTTACTTACTATTCCGGCTAAAGATTTGATGTAATTTCGCCCAAGAGACAAAATTTTAAGACTTCTCATACCGGCGATACCAGCTATTTTGTCGATCATATTCGAAGATAAACTTAATTTTCTGAAAAAAAAAATTGTAACTTTCATTTCTATGCGTAGGGCCGAAGTTCTGTGTGATTATATATTTAAGGGTCATCGATACTTGTAGCTCGTTGTCATAGAATTCTGTATTTTGAATAAAATAAAAATTTAAAAAAACTATATTTAAAATAGAAACTGTTTCTGAGTGTATATTTAATACTAGCTTTTGCCCGCGGCTCCGCCCGCGTTATAAAGTTTTTCAGGCTAAAGTTTTCCCTTATAAAAGTAGTAGTTTCCCGGGAGCCTATGTTCTTCCCAGGGTCTCAAACTGTCTCCATACCAAATTTCATCTTAATACGTTGGGGAGTTTTTGAGTTTAACACGTTCAGGCAGACAGATGCAGCGGGGGACTTTGTTTTATAATATATTTTTTAGAACTTTTTAAGAAACAATCCCGTCATACATCATTGTTGCATAACTTTAACCGTTTACGCAGCGCACGCAACGGGAGCTCTCAAAACTAATAATTTTTCCTCGATTTGCAACATGTTTCATTACTGTTCCGCTCCTATTGGTCATAGCGTGATGATATATAGCCTATAGCACTCCAGGAACAAAGGGCTATCCAACACAAAAAGATTTTTTCAATTCAAACCGGTAGTTCCTGAGATTAGCCATTACTGCTTCGCTCCTATTGGTCATAGCGTGATGATATATAGCCTATAGCGCTCCACAAATAAAGGGCTATCCAACACAAAACGAATTTTTCAGTTGAAACCGGTAGTTCCTGAGATTAGACATTACTGCTCCGCTCCTATTGGTCATAGCGTGATGATATATAACTTTGAGCACTCCACAAACAAAGGACTATTCAACACAAAAAGAATTTTTCAGTTTGAATCGGTAGTTTCTGAGATTAGCCATTACTGCTCCGCTCCTATTGGGTATAGCGTGATGACATATAGTCTATAGCACTCCACGAACAAAAGGCTATCCAACGCAAAAATATTTTTTCTGTTGGGACCGGTAGTTCCTGAGTTTAGCCTTTACTGCTCCGCTCCTATTGGGTATAGCGTGATGATATATAGCCTATAGCACACTCCACAAACAAAGGGCTATCCAACCCAAAAAGAATTTTTCAGTTCGAACCGGTAGTTCCTGAGATGAGACAATACTGCTCCGCTCCTATTGGGTATAGCGTGATGATATATAGCCTATGGCACTCCACTAACAAAGGGCTATCCAACACAAAAAGAATTTTTCAGTTCGAACCGGTAGTTCCTGAGATAAGACATTACTGCTCCGCTCCTATTGGGTATAGCGTGATGATATATAGCCTATAGCACTCCACGAACAAAGCGCTATCCAACGCAAAAAGAATTTTTCAGTTTGGACCGGTAGTTCCTGAGATTAGCGCGTTCAAACAAACAAACAAACAAACAAACAAACAAACAAACAAACAAACAAACTCTTCAGCTTTATATAATAGTATAGATTTATTTTGTAATCCCCTGTTATGTATTACATATAATGAAATAGTATCTACATCGGTAAAGTTGTAATATTGTATACCTGTTACCTTACACTAAATAAAGGCCTTATAAATTTATAAAGGTTTTTAGATGGTGGTATTAGCAAGTAAACTACACATTACAAATCTATACTATTATACAAATCTGAAAAGTTTGTTTATTGTTTCCTTAAACGCACTAATTTTAGCAACTACTGGTTCCAATTGAAAAAAATGTTTAGTGTTGGATAACCTATTCATCGAGGAAGGCTATACTTATAACATCACGTTATGACCAACAGAAGCGGAGCATCAATGTGAAAAAAAATGTTGCAATAAAATATAAGCAAGCCAATAAAACACTAAATAATACTTTAATAAAAACTCTTACTCGCAATTAACCAGCGTAGACAGTGCGCCGTCCATTTTTTCTATAGGAGGCCATTGAAATTGCAGCTCTACCACTTTGGCATCAGCGGCAGATTCGTTTTTTGCTTTTTCCCATCGAGCTATGGCTTCCTTACACGTAGTCGGTTTTAAAGCCATTTCTCACAAAGCGAATAAATATTTATTTAAGTTTTAGTCTATAAAATTAAAGAAGAAATTCAATACCTATTTCTTGAACAGTGAATAAAAGAAGCTTCTTATATTATTTTATCAATAATTAATTATTATTGTATAAGTTAATTAATTTATTTACTTGCATCGGCGTGACTGTTCATATTTTTTAAATTTAGAACTGTAATGATAGATTTTAAACGAAAGTTCGGATGTCATCGAAACCAAAAACATGGAGGTTAGATCCTAAATGGATTAAAATCATAGACGGTTATAATATATAAAAATAAATATGTCCTATGTACGTTTCGTAGAACTTCAAAATGGTCGTAGCGATTATAATGATGTTTTAAGGTCATCTTTGAATTTACCTGCGGGTGATCCTGTGAAGCTTGGTGGCGTTCGGATAACCAACAGTCATTTCGCTATAGATAATTAGTTCTACCCGTGTGAAGCTGGACCGGATTGCTACTATAATATACTTAATATGATTCTAAGATTTTATTTTGGCTATAACATTACTCATAGATCCTATACAGAGCAGTTACGCAAGGGCCAAGCACGTGTGTTGGTGAGATGGTGTATGGTGAACGCTGAGTGACAACTCATTTTTCTCATCACCGGAACTTTGGCGACGAGTGCGATCGCATTTAAATAAAATTTAGATAGGTAGGTACTTATTATCTGTCATCGTCAATATGTTTACAAATTAGTCTGTTTTCGTTTCTCTCAGCAGTGCAGGAGGCCCGTGCCCAACAGTGGGACAGTATATAATATAGAGCTGATATTAATATAGTCTGTTTACGAATACTCAATACATCTAAAAGGTCGGAGTCAATGGTGATTACAGATCGCTGCAACGGCACATGCCCATACGTTAGGAAGGAAACGAGGTCCTATCTAGGTGTTTGGAAATCTGTGTTTGGCACGAAATAACGGATAGTGTCCTCTAATGGTGAAATTTTGGACAACAAGTAATTTTAGCATTATGGAAAAATTTTGTCAAAACGACATCAAGTGGGAAAGATTTGGTCATATTTTTTAAAACATTTATTATCCAATAAATATATTATGGTTGCTTGTGTTTCCCATGAAAAAGTTTTACAGGATATAATTTCTAGAAAACGAATGGCAAACAAATAAACATCCTTTAATAAACCCTGTGCGAGGGTGCCACTTCCCGAGGTCTGTCGGGTCGTGCCGGTTGGACGCGGGTAATCACGTCGCGCCCTCACACCTCCCTTGGCCCTCAGAACCCGACACACTGTGTGCCCAGCGTTCGCTATCAGAATTTCAAGTGTGCAGATTTAAGGTTGTTTTAAGCCGAGATTTCATTTATTTATGTATAGCGACAGTTGTATATGCGACGATTATTTCTATAATTTCAAAATTTTCTAACATAGTGCTCTGTTGCCATATTTTTTCATGTTACATAGAATAGGCTCTGTAGAAGCTCCGAGTTAAACTTTGAGGCACCTGTTCGCGTAAATGTTGTTGCTGGGTTAAAAATAGCCTATTCAATTCGGGTTTTGCGATATTTTAGTTTGCTATATTAAAATTATTTTCAGATTCAGAGCAAATAGTTGTATAGATTAGTGCGTTCAAACAAATAAAAAGTTTTGCTTCATAATAATATTATAATTGCCTAGATTTAGATCACCTTTAATTTATTTATTAAATCTCTTCTAATTGCCCATGAAATCTCTGGAATTAATCCCAAAACTTAATATACCTAAGTAATAAATATTTGAGGCAAGTAGGTTAAATCATTAAATTCCCTAGCGATTTGCCAATTTTTGCTCATTTTCTCGTACTTTATTTTCTTTTGAATAGCTAAATGCGCCTATTCATAAGTAATCGTATTACCTCTTGTAAACATAGCCTTTTAAATTACAAATATTTATTCCACCCCATAGACAGCATAAAGCAATATTTTTATGGCACGTGTCGACACGTGATTTGACCAAAATTCGTATTCGTGGCACGTGCTTGCAAATCTACACTTGGAAATGTTTATGCATATTCATAATTTATACATTGATACTGTTTACTCGTGATATTCAGGTCCGGATACAGGTTTTCGTGAAAAAGGGGGGTAATTGAAGAGGGTTATTATTATAATGATTTATTATGTTTACGCGAATGTTAGACATTGAAATTAAACTAATTTTCCGGATTCTATCGCGGTTTTTTGTTTTTTATTTTTCTCCCGACGTTTCGAAGACTTTGCAGCCTTCATGGTCACGGGGGGGACTGAGGTGTTGTCCATCCGCAAAGTCAAAGTTACAATATCTACCTACATTTTACAATTATACAACTTTTTAAAATTTTAGCTGTTGGTGGTCCGATCTACGCAGAATGAGCTCACAGTAAACTTTAACACTTCGAAACGTCGGGAGAAAAATAAAAAACAAAAAACCGCGATAGAATCCGGAAAATTAGTTTAATTTCAAGGGTTATTATTAGTTTATCTTCTATTTGGAGAATTCAAACGACGGTTAATTTTAATAATAATGTCTCCCATTCTTCAGTATAATGCACTGAATTTGGGTTTCTGCTAATCCGAAGGAGAGGCGAGGGACCCGTTGCAGAGGTCTCTTTTGTATTAACTTTGATGAAATTAAATCGTTAAGTATTTATTTTTATGAATTATTATTTTATGAGGAAAGGACAATGCCCAAAACCAGGCTATCTTTGCGTCAGTCATGCGTCTTAACCAAATATCCATGAAAAATCATCATTTTAATTATTACTTCATTCGTATTTATTTCAGTCATAAGAGAATGGGGGTTTAAAAGATATGAAAAAAAAAGTTGTTTAATTGTTGGAAATGAAACACCGGATAATGTACTGCTAATATGGCGAATTGATACCAATTCATAACAAATACCCTTTTTAAAAGGAATAAAAAATTAAATATTATGTACAATAAATGTGCCCGTACTTGAATCTATAATATATGTATTAAAAATATTATTCATCTCAAATATATTGTCATAAAATAATATATTTTACTTAATAATTATGACCAAACTCCAAATAGCTGGTAAAAGAAGAGAAAATATTAATTGTTCCAAAAACAAACAAATAGCGAATTGTACTTGCATTGACAGAAATACAATAGTCAGCTAAAACATGTCTGGACTTTATTTTTAATTAATGAATATATGGGTACAGATTTTTATTACACTGGCAACTGAAATTAATGACATTTTGACACTTCAGATTTGTTTGAATGTTAAATCATTAAAATATTTTAATATATTTTATCTTACTCAAGATTGCAGTGTTTTTCTTATGTATTTTAATGTTGAATCGAAAAATCCTCTGTTCAAAAACAACGTGTATAGTGTGCGTTTCAAACTTTGAGACGGAAGGCTTTTAGTAAGCAACACAATGTCGTCTAGAGCCTAGACCCAGGACAGTTAAGGTGGTAGCTCAAGGTCCATTTTCATACATTTTGTTTCGGCTTTAATCTGGGTAACTAAACAAGTATTGGCAAGTAAAGAATTTAAATTCACGTCTAGTTAGTGATTAGTTCTCGCAGTTGAAAGAAAAATGTAAAAATAATTAATAATCATGGATATTTCGGCCTTTAAAATTTAATATGACGAAATTTTAAAGGCAGAAATATCCATGATTATTAATTATTTTTACATTTTCAACTGCGAGAACTAATCACTAACTAGACGTGAATTTAAATTTTACTAATACTAAAAATGTATGGACCTTGAGCTACCACCTTAATCGAGACGGCATATCCCGGCGGTGTATTGACTGCACCATTGCGGCGCCACAGCAACGACAAGTATATTCCTTGGACGAGCTGTCCAGTTTGTAAGTTATGTAGATTATTATTAACATACCCACAATGTGGGAAATATTTTGCCAAAGTTAAATAATACAGTTTAACAATAATAATAATCTGAGCATGTTTACTCAACTTCTACATTATATTTTAGGTTTCAAGGCTGGAATGAGTTTATGCTGCCTGCTGGAGATCAGCTAATAGAGAAGTTCACAAACAACAATATGACATGACCCGACCAGCGCTGCAAGAAGTCATTCACTCACTTCAGGAGTATATACGAAAGTGCTGCAGCTATATCAAATTCTTGTTTTTATTTTGGGAAGCCAAGAATATATACCTCTATTAAAAATATACATCTATATAAAAATATGCATCGGATTTCGTATTTCTGGTTTTATTTTTCTTTCCCTATGATAATTAACTATTAGCCTAATAAGGCTGTGAAGTGAATACCTGAGTTCGATTTCCAGGCCAAGCAACATTTTATTTCGGTATTTTTAACATGAGTTGCCTGGGATCGGAATATTCCAAATAGGGTTGGCGTCAGGTATAAGGCCGGTCATAAAAACTAAGCTGAATCTATTCTACAATATGTGTTGACGCCATATTGGAGTGAGATAATGGTAGGTGGAAATAAAGATTAGGTAATCCATGTAATAGAATAAGTAGTAAGTCAGAAAAACATATACACAAAAGGTTAGGTAACATATTTATGCTCCGTGAAAAACTAATATTCCGCCATACTATGTTAGAAGTTTTATTGGAGTTTCGTCTTATCAGATAAGTATGTTAGTACCTATCAGTTTCTTATGAGGGCAATTGAAGCTAGGCGAAAAGACCGTCCACTAATCGCTTATAGCAATAAAAAGTAGGTACTGCAATATTGAACTTAATCAGGCACGTAGGTACTTTCTACCTTACATTATTGCAGTCCATACTTAACCTCAAAATAACCGCGCTATAAAAATTCTGATTACTCCGAACTCCCATCGAATATCTAATTGTTTTCAATTTGTATAAAAATTAGGATATATTCCCTATAGTTTTGTGAAGGTTTTGTACAGACGCAAGCGTAGCCTAACTCTCATACAAAAATGGGCATTCTCCTTTTTGCGCATATATGTAACACGTAATAAACCCAATTTACTTTATATAGGCATAAGATACCTAATATTAATATATTGATTCGCAAAAGGATAAGTATGCTTTGGAAAAGATGTTCATACAATATAATCTATTTAAGTAGATATAAGCATCATATTATGTGCCTTCATAAAACACACAGCGTTGATGTGAAGAAGCTGTCTATGGTTATGCTTTGTCTATAGTTATATACCTATATAATCTGTGGATTCTGTTTACTTACACCTTCTTCTCACCAGAGGCGCCCCTGTCGTGACGCTTGTGGCGAGTTGACAGTTATTTGAATCATAGCGTTTGTGGTTTTGCTGTGTTTTGCCGCGAAGTTTCAGTGATAAAGAATTGCAAACAACTTTATGTGCAAAATTAGTGCATCAAGTCCAAATTATTCATCATTTACTTCGGTAAGTCTTTAGCATATTTTAAGATGAGTGATAATCGTGTTTATGACCAAGATAAGCCTGATTTTGTTGCTCCGGAGGGAGAACAAAACAGGGCTACGGGCTCGCGTGAAGATTTACACAGTTCATCTTCTTCCTCATCTTCGGAAGATGAGGAGGGTTTCGCTAGCCCACCGCCGAATAAACGATCAAAACACGATCACTGACATAGCTCATCTACCGTCAATGATCCACGAATAGACGCATTAATGACTCAGGTAGCTTGTATATCAGATTATCTTACGAATTTACCGTACCATTTACATACTGCAAACCAACCTTCGGATAATTTAATAGGAACTCCATCAACATCACAAACACCTTTTTAAATAATCCTACTCAGACGGACGTTAGTTTGGGTGAAATTCACGTTGATTTTGATAGTAAGATGGTTATTCCTGTAGCCGATAAAGATCGTCTCAGGAATCTAGAACAGTTGCAAATGTTTGATTCACCGGTGTGGAAATCGATCCGTTATAAAAAGGCATTACAAACGTGTGTTGCTATCCCAGGGTTTACAGCATTAAAAGTTAATGAGGAACTCTGTCATTTCAACAATCAGAAAGATTATTTGCAGTCCACAGAACAGGTGTTAGCAGGCTTGTCAAATTCTGTCTTGGAGCAACGGCAGCTATTACAAACAGGTCTTCAGAGTCTGGTAAATTGGGCTGCCGCTAACCCTGAAAATATAAATTCTAATACCTTGGTAGAAAAACTAACGGGTCTTTTTGGACCTAACTCAGAGAGTAATAAGAAGTGGGAGACTATAATGCAGGTTATTTGTGGTAAGCGGGGAGAATGTATACAGACTAGGCGTGATAGAATTTTAAAAGAGATAGCCAATCCCAATTTAAAAGCCACATTACAGAGAATCCCGCCAAGCTCTGAGTATTTATTTGGACGTGAGAAATTGTTGCCAGTCATACAGTCTTTGGGTGGTACACAGGTTTGGTTAAATACTCCAAGCTACATAAAAGAGGACAAACCATCAACATCTTCTTATTCTAACCGTGTTACACATAATAAGGATGTTAGGAAGAACAAATATCATGATAATAAGTTCCACCGCACTCCAAAGAATAAGCCAGATTTTAAGAAGAATCAGCCCTTTCGTCACAGTAAAAAAGGCTCAGAATACAAGCACAATCCAAAGACATCACAAAAGTGACTATCACTTCCGAAGGGGGTTGTTTAAGAAATCATTTAAAAGTTTGGAAGGAATTGGGCGCAGGCCCATTTATTCAAAAGATTATAACCTATGGCCGTATACCTTTCAAACGAAAACCCCCTTGCAGTATCCATACAGCCATATACAAAGAGCTTTAACAACCAAGACAACGGCCCAAATGTCAGAGGTCATAATCAAATTAAAATCCCAGAATATTCTAGAGAAACCATTGGTAATAAATTCTGGTTTCTTTTCAAAAATGTTTTTGATTCAGAAGCCAGATGGGGGGGTACGTCCTATTTTCGACCTCCGGAACCTCAACAGTTATGTTGCTACAAAAGATTCCAATTAATTTCTCAGGTGGACGTTATGGATTTCCTTCAAAGTCAGGATTGGTTAACGAAGATAGACCTTCAGCAGGCTTATTTTCATCTACCCATAGCGGAAACACACAGGCGTTTTCTGCGCGTCATATACAAGCAAGAAATCTTGCAATTAACAGCCTTACCTTTCGGTCTATCCTCTGCTCCTCAAATTTTTGCAGCCCTATCAAATTGGATTGCGGAAATCCTTCGGGCTCGAGGAATCAGGATTATAGTATATTTAGACGATTACCTTTTGGCCCACCAGAATTGTCTCAGCCTTACCAAACAGGTTACGGAAACCGTGACTCTCTTAGAGTCTCTAGGATGGCATATAAATTACCAAAAATCAACACTAATCCCTACCCAGCAGTTAGAGTATCTGGGTCTCAGGTGGGATACTCAAGTCCAGACAGTAAACTTACCCTTCAAAAAAGTTCAGTCAATACAAACGAGCATTCGGGGCATTTTAGAGGTAGAGAGTTGTACCTTAAGACAGGCTCAGAGCTTGCTAGGGCAACTAAATTTTGCCAACCATACAGTACCCAAGGGCCGTTTACATTGCCGCCAATTCCAGGTTTTTCTCAGACAGTTCAAACAGACCAGACCTCGGGAGAGAAGGCTACTAACCCCCTGTGTGATACAAGACCTAAATTGGTGGCTGAAAGAGATAGAGCACAGTACGGTCTCTCTTCAAAGAAAGGAAATTACTCATTTCCTCACCACAGATGCATCGGATGCAGGCTGGGGTGCCCAACTAAATGGGGTGTTCTTGGCCAAGAGGTGGACATCACGCCAGCGGAACTGGCATTCCAACGTAAAGGAATTGTACGCAGTTTTTTGCGGCCATAGAGAGTCGGCAGGTAAATTTGTCAAATGCGCATATCCTAGTGCAGTCAGACAATCGTACACTAGTGGCGTATATAAAAAATCAAGGTGGCACTCGCTCAATAGCACTGCTAAATCTCACCAGCAGGCTTCTGGAGCTAACCGAGCAGCTCAACATAACGCTGTCGGCATGTTACCTCCCGGGGAGGCTAAACGGCATTGCAGACCGCCTGTCGAGGGGTCGGCCAGTACCCGAGTGGCACTTGTTACCCCAGGCCACGGAGGCCATATTCAGACAATGGGGAGTTCCGGATATAGACCTGTTCGCATCCGAAAGCACCGCCGTCGTTACCAGTTACGTCACGCTGGATTCACAAGATGGATCAGCAGTATACTGCGACGCATTCAGTCGCGAGTGGGACTACAATCTTGCTTGGGTGTTTCCACCACCCAATCTAATTCCCAGAGTTCTATCGCACCTCAATACCGCGAAGGGTCTTTACATAGTGATAGCACCCCAGTGGACCCAATGTTACTGGTTACCAGACCTACAAACTCGAGCAATAGAGGATCCAATAACCATATTGCACCTGCAGAGGGTACTCATAGATCAGACCACCAGGCAACCACCTACCCAGGTGGACAAGATACATCTCCAGGCTTGGAAGGTTGGGGGTGGTCGGAACACATCTCGCATTGGAGTGTAGATGAACAAAAATTATTAAATAGCAGCTGGCGTTCTTCAACTCTGGAAACATATAAGGCTCCGATTAAGCGCTGGCAATCCTGGTGTAAATCAAATGACACTAATGATAAATCTCCAAAGGGTGAAGATATTGCTCGATTTTTAGCAAACCTTTTTCTTAAAGAAAACCTAGCATTTAATACAATTCTTCTACACAAGTCAGCCATATTTACTCATTGTAGACCGTGGAAAGAAAATTATAATAAAAACTTTTTTATTCAGCAAATATTAAAAGCCATATCGCTGGCTAGGATACCAACTAAAAAGACGCCTATCTGGGATACTAAAATATTATTTGACTGGCTGTTAGCTACTCCGCATTGTGAGACACTTTTTGACATATCAAGGCGTACAGCTTTAATATTGCTTCTGGCATCTGGTCGCAGAATACATGACCTAACCTTGCTAGAGGTGACTGAGGAAAGTCTTGTTATTGAAAATGACAAGATTATTTTGTGGCCTAAATTTGGTTCAAAAACTGACACAGGAACACATCAACAATCAGGTTGGCTTTTGTTAAAGAACCAGAATGTTAATATTTGCCCAGTCCGACATGTCATGAAACTCTTAAAAATTTCCAAGAACCGTCGAGCCAGTGGTGGTAATATAATAAGCCTTTTATTTCCATTATGGGAGTCATTAAACCAGCTTCTAGGACAATTATAGCTGGATGGATCAGGTCCATTTTCAGGGAAGTTAAAATAGATGCACCCCTGGCAGCATTCGATCAGCAGTAGCATCAAAGAGTTGGGTAGAAGATAGACCTGTACAAGAAATATTAGACAGAGGTAATTGGAGGAGTATGTCAACATTCACCAATCATTATTGCCGCAGAGTACAAAGACGGAATGATCATTCTGAAGATTTGTTGCAGAGAACATTCTCAGTTATATAAACAATAGTTATTATTTTATTATTATTGTTATTTTTGTTTTGTTTTGTTTGATTATTTTACCTTATAATAAGGAATTGTTATTTTATTATTATCCTTTTGTTTTGTTTGATTATTTTACTTTATAATGAGAATAGAATTTATAACTGTGATCAAAATGATAGAATTATACGATTTTAATTTTTATATTTTCTACTTAAATAAAAATATATATATATATATATATATATATATATATATATATATATATATATATATATATATATATATATATATATATATATATATATATATAATTGTGGTAAATATAATAATCACATAGCGTTTGGGTATTTAATTTCTCCCTTCTCACCAGCAGATAACAAACAGGTCTTCACATCAACGCTGTGTGTTTTATGAAGGCACATAATAGCACTGTTTTGCATCCCAACAAAACAGATATTATGTGTAGAATAAAACACACAGCGTTCAGCAAGGCTCTTGCAGGTGAGTGAAGACACGTATGATTCAAATAACTGTCAACTCGCCACAAGCGTCACGACAGTGGCGCCTCTGGTGAGAAGAAGGTGTAAGTAAACAGAATCCACAGATTATATAGGTATATAACTATAGACAAAGCATAACCATAGACAGCTTCTTCACATCAACGCTGTGTGTTTTATTCTACACATAATATCTGTTTTGTTGGGATGCAAAACAGTGCTATTATGCGTTTAATCGATAGCATGTTTTGACACTTACAATAATAGGTATATTTACTGACCCCCTTATTCATAAACGTTTTTTATCTAAGGACGGAGTAAAGCTGTGATAACAAGCCTGTTTCTCAGTGCTCAACGGCACTGAGAAATAGACATAGGGCCGTTGTGATTGGTTATTATTGTTGTATTTCAATATTAGCCAATCACAACGGCCCTACGTCTATGCACTGCGAAGACTGCCATGCCGTCAGCACTGAGAAACAGACTTGTTATCACAGCCTTACTCGGTCGTTCGATAAAAAACGTCTATGAATAAGGGGGTGAATCTTTACAGAAGGTCTGAAAATCGAACTTTGATCGTAAAGTAGCTTAAACTTATTTCACAACCGCTATTAGTATGCGAACGCTACATATAATTAATTTATAATTAATTATCTATCACTTATAATTATATATCATTTTATCTAATTATAAGTAATAAATTTTCGCGTACTCTAGGCTGATTTACATGAAAATAACTACTAATTTACCTATTTTATTTTGTAACATGATCAACCGGAAATAAGGCAAGAACAAGATACCACTGTTATTTTCGTTCAACAACAGAATATTATTATTGTAGTAGGTCTACCCTGTACCATTTTTTTTTATTAATATTTTTTCTTATATCCTGTTTTTATATTTTACAGATATTTTTATGAAATAATATTTTAATAAGTTATGTATGCTGTGTTTCTTTATTTCACAGTTAGTTTTAGAACGGACGTTTTATCTACTAAACGTCAGAGACGTCAGTCAAACGTGCGTACATAACCTCAAAACGTTGTTATTATTGTATTAATTTTAAGTTATGGAGGATTTACAATTAAATATATCGGTTGCTAAGACAGTAAGTGCCGTATTCCTATAATTATATCAAGTTATACGCAGAAACAATTATTTTTTAATTTCTATACTTCTTCAGAATAAGAAGAAACCTGGTGCAGTGCGTAAAGATGCGTCTGAATATAAGTTTGTGTCTAACCCTAAGTTTACTGGTAAAACTATAGCTAGAAAGAGACCTCGGTTTATTGCCCAAAAAGGAAATTATGTGAAAACAACTGAAGAAGAACCAAATAAAAAAGTAGCCAAGTTGACACAACCACCAGCTGAAAAAAATGATAATTTGGAAGCCAATTTAAGGAATCTTAGTGAAAACAAAGGCAAATTTCAAGGGAAAAACTATCAAAAACTCAGTGATGATATTCAGATAGCACAGAAACCACGAAGTGGTGGTTGGATATCATCTCTATTCAAAAATAACCCAGACGTGCCTCGAATAGGCCAGAGAGCCGTGAAGCCGATAGTAGAGAAAGTATTTACAGGCAAAACATTCTCAGATTTGAATATACATTCACATAGTGTGGCAAATTTGCAACAGAATTTAAAACTGAAAGAGCTTATGACAGTGCAGCAGAATGCTATTCCAGTCATATTGCAGGGCCGAGACATACTTATCAGGTACAGTGGAGTTTGTTGCGTTATTTGTCATACAAGTAAATAGACATTACATTAATAGGGAATACATTGGTATGAATCTAATTGTATTTGTTTTTATATAAACATAATCCCTATCTTACACATCATCATCACTGTCTACCTTTTTGGATGTGAATATGCAAGTCTGTAGGCCTTTTGTTGCTGGTAATAGACTTCAAAGTTTCAAAGTATATTAACGCTTGAAAGGCAATAATATCGAAGCGACAATCAGTGCATTTTTGCGTAGTGTGATTTAAAGTTTTGATTTTAATATGAAAATCCATAACTATTCAAATTTTTATTTTAAAAAGATATAGCCTAATGATTTTAAAATTGTCCTAGACCTACAAAACCTAAATCAAATGATGAGGAGAAATATGGCGATTCTAAATATTTATAGAGTACATTTTAAGTATATTTGTTGTTTAGATATGATTGCCTTTCAAGCGTCAAAATGCAACAAGTGGTTCAAGTCAAGTATGATTTGTCACGTCTATAGTACACCATAATGAAATAAGGAGGCTTATCACCCAATTCAATTATTCACATTTTTATTAAATAAGAATGCTATGGGAATATTTTAACAGTTGGCATCATGTTCTACACAAAAATATTATTATTAGTTATACATTTAAAACAAAGTCATATTTTATTTTGTATTTTGTTGTGTCTATATTGTATGTACACCAATAATATTCATATACAAAAAGAAATGGAGTATGTAAAAGACATAAGACATTATGAACATGCAGTTAAAATTGTTTATAACTAAATGACAAAGCTATAATGAATTAAAATATTCATAAAATTATGGACATAACATGTAATGAATACCTTAAAGATCGCACATCAGATTAATGTTCATCTATGAATACTAAATGCGTATAGGAGACTATTATTAAAGAATGACAATTATGAGACACAGTAAAATTTATAAAGTTGTATGAACCAATAGACACTAGAAAACCAGAATTATGGTTCAATGAAATGTTGAGCAAAAATAACCTATATTTAGGGTTAATTATATGTATTTTTTTTAGTCAAATATTTGTGCATTAATACTATTATTAGTAGGTAGTAAATAATATTATTTTTTATTTTTGATCATTAAAAAATAGTGTATATACTTATATTATTGTAACATTTTTTATTAGGCCTTTTACATACTTAACCCCTTATTTATAGATGAGAGAATATTGAAAAATACTTTTTGCAAAACATAAATAAAATAAAAAACTAAAAAAAAAAAATTAAGAAAATGATAAAAATACTTAGACCTCATTAAACAAGTAAGTGCTTACAATATTAAGCAAAAAAAAAGAAAGATAAAAGAAACTTAAAAATCTTAGGAACAAATAGCCTCTGTTTCAACTTGTAATTAACATCTACCGCCGGATTATATACTTTTTAACGATACGCAGTGTGACGGCCGGCTCAGTAGGTGATACACAATATCATATTATTTAAATTATTGTAATATACCTTGTACACAACAATTATAAAAAAATATTTCTGTCAATTATATAATGCACGGAAAAACTCACTGAGTTTATGATTGCATTAGGTAGAAGAATATGCTGTGTAAGTTTTTAACAAATATGTAAATAAATAAATAAATAACAATATTAGCCAATCACAATGGCCCTATGGCTACGCACTGTGAAGGCTGCCATGCCGTTAGCATTGAGAAACAGACTTGTTATCACAGCTTTACTCCGTCCCTAGATAAAAAGTCTGTGAATAAGAGGGTTAATGTTTATGTTTGGAGTTAACTTAAAATAAACATACCAAATACCATATCAAGATCACAGATTTAAGGTGGTTTTTGTTTAAACAGATCACAAACGGGTTCAGGTAAAACATTAGCATATGCTCTACCAGTTGTTGAAGGGTTGCAGGCAATAAGGCCTAAAATAAATAGGCATGATGGCATCAGAGTGGTTGTGGTGGTGCCTACAAGAGAGTTGGCGGTGCAAACATATGAATTATTTGTTAAATTGGTTAAGGTAGGACATTTCTATTTTTATTTCTGTGGAGGTATGAGAAATGTTGTTACTATGCTGTTAATAGTCTTTACAATGTATTGCATTACTTTTTACTTATACATATTATATTTAAAAACAGCCCTTTACATGGATTGTGCCGGGTTTGCTTAGTGGAGGGCAAAAAAGGAAAGCAGAGAAAGCTAGACTAAGAAAAGGCCTAAGCATACTTGTAGGCACACCAGGTCGGATAAATGATCATTTGAGGCACACACAATCTTTGAACTTTGCAAAAACTGGGTATGTTAGCACAATATTGGTATAATATTTGTTCTTATTTATAATTTTATGGCTTGTGGTATTTATTTCTTTGTATGTAGTTGTCTGGTTTTAGATGAAGCAGATCGTTTATTAGACATGGGATATGAAAAAGATGTGGCAGCTATTGTGAAAAGTATTGAGGATCATAAAAAAGCAGCCACATATGATCCATTAGCTTTGGTTAAACAAACTATAAAAAAAAAGATTCCAGATGAAGATGTTAACGAAAAAGAACAAATTGATGATAAAGAAGAAAAATCTGAGGTGAAACATCATTTAACAGATATATTGATGTCTAAAGAAAGGCAGACAATTCTTCTATCAGCTACGCTTACAAAAGTAAGTATGACTGTGTCTGGTGTAAGTGTATATCTGTGTTGTCTTGTCGTACATTTAGTTATTTTGTATTTCTATAGGCGGTGGAAAATTTGGCTGGCATCACATTAGTGGATCCAGTTTTCATTGATACATCAGAGGGCAGAGCAGTTGTAGCAGACTCATTGAAACCACAAAAGGTTGACGAAAACAAAATTGCAAATAAAAAGGAAGATATTCCTCTTAATAAAAATATAGAAGATGATAACACCCAAGTAGGTGATAATAAAAATAAAAAAGAAAAGAAGACCAAAGACGATAGTGAGTCTGAGGAAGAAGAAGGTGAACGCAGAGGAGGTATGTCATATTTTTGGCTTACTTTACTTATAAGAAACTTTCTAACCATATTGTGTTTTAGGTCTAAAGGAATTTGGTGGTTTAAATCGACATGACTTGTTCCAAACCACAGCTAAGAAGGAAAATAAAAAATATGAAAGTGTTCCGAAAGACACAACAGAAGAAAGTGACAGTGATTCTGATTATGAGTATTTCAAAGTTCAAAAGGAATTAGAAGAAAAAAATACTGCAAAAGATATCAAAGAACAGATTGATGATATAAACCCACAAGAAACTGGAAATAAATTTACGGAAGCAGTAAAATCGGCAATAATCGAAGATGAATTGGTAATGCCACAAACGGTGAACCAAACGTTCTTAGTAGTACCAATGAAACTACGATTAGTGACACTTTGTTCACTAATAGTGGAACATTGTGTTTTAAATAAGAAAGGCGGGAAAATGATCGTTTTCATGGCAACACTTGAAATGGTTGACTATCACGCTGACTTGATTGAAACAGTATTGACTGGTAAAAAGAAAAAGAAGAAAGACCAAGAAAAATCTAAGGCGAAGAAGAGAAAAGCGGATAGGATGGGAAAAGATGAGGTAATTCATTCCGAACAGAACAATTACAAATTATGCACATAATATTCTAGCTAATTTGTTTCAATTAAACAATTAACTTGAAATATAGTTATTATTATGAAACACTCGTTTGTGGTTTTAAGGATGGATCGGAGTCAAGCAGTTCAGAATTTGAAGTGGATTACCATGAGCCGTCTGAAGGAGGGTTGATACCTGTTGATTTGGAAATGTTCAGCCTACACGGGTCGATGCAACACGAACAAAGGATAGAAGTTTTTAAACAATTCCGAGAAGCTAGACACGGTGTTCTTATTTGCACGGTAAGTGTTTGACAATACTACTTTTTCAGCATTCTAGGTGATGGTGGTGTAGAGTCCTGGCAATTTGTTGAAGCAAAAACAAGCTTTTGCTTTTTAGAGAAAAAAATGGTTATTCGGGTAAAAGGGATGTGTTACTACTTAAATAAATTAGGCCCCATGTTTAGAATTACATTTCTTGAAATACTGCTCTTATAAAATATTAAAAATAACAGGAAAATCCCTGTGCCGTTAAAATACAAATACAAATTAAAACTACTAGAGTCCATCTGTTTACCGAGGTACCAGTGTAAACGTTTTTACATCCAATCAGCCTTTTAATAGCTTTCTGGAATAGTTAGTTGTTACATATTCGTTCTGCTAGTTTAGGACTAGAATTGGTAACGTAATTGAAAGAGTGCAAAAAAACCTGCTCGCATCGTATGGAGTACTCTAAGTTTACTTAAACTAAATTCATCTCATTATGGTTAAATAACATTTTACAAGACAAACATTTTTTGATGGAGAATAAGTAGGGACATAAAATTGTATGCTTCTAGATGCATCAGTTTTATTCGGAAACAAAGTTAGCAAATATATTGCAAATATAAATGAAATACGTTTTCTAATTGCTTTTTAAAGAAAAAATCCAAATGTAGTGCGTGACATTGATGAATCATTAGATTCTTGGCGGGAGCGTATAGAGGTACAGAGTGTGGAGTGCGCATTGGCAGCAGGCACTAGGCACCGCCACCGCGCGTCTTTGTGCGTCGGCGTTGCTCGTCCGCGGTGCATTGTTGGCCGGGCGTGTCTATTAGTCGGTCATTCATCTAGCTCCGCTGCCGTCGATCTGCCGAGCGTTTGTCGGCGCGACTCCCACAGAGCACACAATACGCTTCGATTAAATACTATTATCTGTATTTATTACATCTATCACGCCGCACGCCACTGCCGCCGCCGCCCGCGCCACCTAACTTTCGGTAGTAGCGATAAATAACAATTTACAATGTGTTGCCGCAATGTTACGGTGTGCCGCTGTTATATTACGCATGTTATACTTTGTATCCGTTTTAATTTAATGCGTTGTTATTGTCATATTTTATTCAATCTTTGATCCGTTTTTGTTATTACATGTTGAACTGTTAGAGTTCAGAGTTTTGAAGAATGATGGGATAAGTAAAGGATGGGTAGGTATATATTTTGTAAATATGAAAAGTGTCGGCTTGATGTTTAATGTATGTAATTAAAATCATAATTACCTTTTATCTTAGTGTATTGGGATAATACTGACTCAACAGAAATTTTGCAATTTCCGATGAAAATCTTGTGTTCCAAACTGCTTCGTCTCTGTGTTCTCTCGTGCATTATAATCCCATCACGTGTCTAACTTTTCATTATGTTATAGATAATTTTTATATTTCATAAAGTAGTCATGAAATAATATCATAAAAAAATTGGTCTGCACTTTTATGAGTAAACCATTCGTGTTTATAATAGGACGTGGCTGCGAGAGGCTTGGACTTGCCACGCGTAGACCTCGTGCTGCAGTACTGTGCTCCGGCCTCCGCGACGGACTACGTGCATCGGTATATCACATTATTTTCGTTGTTTCGTGGTAACAGTATAAAGTTTAGCATGCTACACATATAATAATCTTGATTTTAATATTTGTCAATTAATAAGGAATCTACAGCTATGTTTGTAAAGTCTATTTTATTTTTTCAATTGATACCAATCGCATGCCACACATTATGTTACGTAATTATTGTTTTCATTGGTCGACATTGAAATTTCTAACATAATAATTATGTAAAATGTCATAAGGGCGATAGAAGGTAAGTTTATCTTTAATGGTGATGTTTCCATGGTGCCAGGGTGGGGCGGACGGGGCGGGCGGCGCAGGTCGGCGCGGCCGTCTTGATGTTACTGCCCAGCGAGGCAGAGTTCGTGCGACATTTAGAACAAAAGCGGATACGGTATGAGTTTTGGCAGCTCGATTGTTAGCTTTAGAAAAGCATCAGTGAAACGGGATAAATAAACCTTGGAAGTGTGAAAAGGAACAAAATTATTAACTATTCCCTTTAGCCCGTTTTACGGTAATTAGAGTTTAGTTTTGTAAAGTATATATTTAAAAAAATATATTCATGATAATATGAGGATATAAAAAGGAACCTGCATAAGTATCAGTACTTGATAGTTAAAAAAAATATTTCAAAAACAATTATTTGACTGTCTTATGTGAACTTGAACGAAACTAAAACCATTCGTTGTGTCAATTCTAAGTATTAAGATAACGCCCATAACGCAATAGACTGCGGCAAGCGGACGAGTCGAAGTCGTTGGAAGCGCTGCGCAGCGTGGCGCCCGCCGCCGCCAACCGCGCGCGCGCCGCCATCGCGCTGCAGACGCAGCTCGAGCACACCGCGCACAGCTCCGCCGAGTGGCTCGCCAGGGCCAGTAGAGGTAGGCGGACTACATTTTTCTTTATATTCATTTCATTGTGGAGTCTACGCATCATACTTTATAGTATTTTGCAGTTTTTTTTTCACCCTGCCTAAGACGAGACGCGATCATCGGTCAATGGGGTTAAAAAATCTATAGAAGTGTTGCCAAACTTGGGTAATCGAATAAAGGTCATTAGCTCCATAGTCGATAATTTATGTTTTAGTTTACTATCATTTATCGTCACATGAACATTTGTAGCGTTCAAATAATCGAATAAACTCCTTAGAACACTACGAATCATAGTATAACATAATACCCTTCCTAACCCTTCTTGTTTTGATATATTTGTTTTAGGGTCTATGCACAAGGCTTATTTTTAACGCGACGATTACATATAGATGACGTGCGCTAACGTGCTTTATACGAAATTCAGAAGTTGACAATAAATCTTCGCATGCGTACAAAAATTTTGTGGCATGGTAAATGCTCATTTGAATTGATACAAACGCGCTGATACGGCAGCACAGGCGCGTATATGTTGTAATACAGGTATTTTTACGTTTTCACCACGAGACTTCTTAACACTAGTAGCACCTCCCCCACATCCCGTTCTTCGACAGTTCATAAACAAACGCAATACAGACGAGCTTTGAACGCGGTTTTTGCTTTGTGTACAATCTACAGCCTCGTAAACGTTTTAAAAAGTCGTCGGCGCGTTAAAAATATGCCATGTGCATAGGGCCTTCACTAGCATACTTCTTGTAAACCTACCCCTCTTCGTTATTATATGCATGTTCCTTTTCGTAGCATATACCTCATGGGTGCGGTTCTACTCTGGCTACCCCCGCGAGGTCCGGCAATGGTTGGATGCGAAGCAGTTGCATCTCGGACACGCGGCTAAGTCCTTTGCCTTAAGGGACACACCCGCAGCGCTCGCGAGAAGGAGCAAAAGCGATCCCCAACTGAAGAAAGAGAAGCCAACGAACAGACTTAGTGTACCTGATGAGGTCGACAAGAAGAGGCCAGGGTAAGTAATGTTTTAGGGGTGCTTGGTGAGAGGATATTTATTAGTTACTGTGTTATGATTATATTTTCTGTTAAGGACCTTAGTTATTCGTAAAAGTAATAATTATTATTATTTGTGAATTCTTCTGTCATTATGAATGTTTACGAGTAAACGGTATCTATCTAGATTTAATATGAAAATTGTATTGTTTCAGGTTTGGAAAAGTGAAGATTGGTTTTAACAGTAGAGTCATGAACAAACAGAGCTCCATGCACACGGCGAGCGAGTTCGACAGCGGCCTGCCGCCCCTTGAACCCTCCTACAAGAAAAAGAAAAACTAATGATAAGGAACAATAAAATCTTAAATTGTAAATAACATACGTTTTTATTGCATCTGTAATGATTATTTAGAAATAAAAACAAATTTACAAAAAATACACACTGATTGGTTTATTAAGATCTTAATGATGTTTTGCTTATGCAAATTTACCTCTGACAGAAATCCAAGTCATCACATTCCTTGAATCACGAGGCTGTAAGAAATTATTCAAAAAACATAGATGATTTAACTGTATGCTATTAACTGCGTGCTAAATTGGTCCGTGTTAGTGGTTCACGTGAACGAAATTGCTGACAAAAAGTTGTGAATAAAAGATGAAAAGAAACTGCAGACTATTACAGTTCGACCCGAGCAAGACCTTGATGGCTACTTTTTGTTAGATTTATTTGGAAAGAGGTAACAAATTAAAGATGGAGCTCGTCCAAAATTGTAATCGCGACCCCGCAGCGGGCGCGGTGTGGCGGTGTGGCGGAGTGTGGCGGCGTGGCGCGGCGGTGTGGCGGAGTGGCGGAGTGGCGGAGTGTGGCGCAGCGCGGGCGGCTAGAGTTAATGGGAGCGCGGCGGCGGCTACCGTTTTCTCAGTCTCTCTGACTCACGAGTGACTCGAATGAAAAATGATTTTAAACCATTACCGCGCCCCGTCCGGACTTTTGATATTTAAATTTTTTTCAAGCGGCCGTCATTATGGCGGAATGATTTGCAAATTTCGCCCCAGCTCGCGGTTTTTGTCAGAGTCTGAACGAGTTTTTTGTCGCTCTCATTTACCATGTTTTTATTGCTGCATAATGACAAATTAACAGAGAATTGTGAGGCGGTTTCATGCCGCATTCTCTGCCCTTTTCAAGGTTGAAGGGCTTTTCTTCTTCAATATATTTATGGGTGTGTTAATAGAGACGTGCTCATGTAATTTCACGAGTAAGCAGTAGCTTTGGCAGCCAATGTTTTGATTTTCCCTTGGGTTGTTTAAATATTATGTGACTTATACGTATTAATTAGACTTCAATAATTATGTGTGTCTATATTCCTAGTGAAAAAATCAGTGCGATAGTTTTTTGGCTTTGTATTTTTTTAACTTGCATTAATATTGAAAATTGGGTGCTTCCTGGACAATTATCTAAAATAAATACAAACAGAAGTTGTATGAATACGGTGAAGTAAGTAATAAAGATTTATCGTTACGAAAAATAGAGTCGACTTAAATTTGTCTTGACGTAGTTTCCAATTCTAATTAGACACCAAAAGATATGACTAATAGTCGAAAATATTCGCCTCGACCCGCACACATTCCGTCTGAATCAAGTTTTGACAATAATCTGTAATGTAACGTTTATTGTGTCCACAGTGTAGTGCGCGTCGGCTTCGCGCGTCATTAAACACTACATTTGCATGTTGGCCGGGGCCAAAGCTCGTGAAAATGCCTTTTCATTAGCATCAGCTTTACTGAAAAATCGTTCTGGCAACCGCTCTGTTCGAATTGTACGCGAATTTATTTACCATTATATATTAATTTGTTTAACGTACAGTAGCGAAAGTAGACAATGGCAAAGGTATTGCGAATTAGACTTATTCGGTATCCTATAATTAAGCAAACTAGTTCTCGTTTACGAACTTTGTAGTTGTACGTTGATCTACACACGTTTTTACTCTTACCTATAGTGTTTTTTCGACATGGTCCACAACCAGTATACGTTTTCGGTAGCTGCATACCATTTAAATTAGTTTCACAATAGACATAATAATGAGTGTTTTGCAATTAAAGTACCGTATCGTCGATATTTAAATGTAAGGTAACATTAATTTCCGTTAATAGTTCGCTACTGATTTGATAAGCATGCGCTCTGTGATTGATGTGTGTGGAAATATATCAGATTAAATAAAACGTCGATATAGTGATGCTTTCACGGCGAAGAATTCTTTACAGAGTCGGCGAGTCAATTCGGTAGTACAATATAATAAGTGTTTCGGAGCGCAGTAGGCTCGTGTTCGTATATCACCGTAACAGACAAACCGATTCATTATTGCCTACTGTCTACAAAACTCGGGGAGACTTTCAGATTTATATCGACAGAAGGAATACTTCATAGATTACCTGAAGAGTTATTGATATAAAAATTTGGAACTCAGATTCAGTTGACTCTACATTGAAGACTATTGACTGTGATTGGTGAAGGTAGATTCTTTTAGAAACGATGATTCTTAATTTTTATACGGATCAAGGGATCTATTCAGAAAAAAATACATAGTACTCTCTAGCATTTCGTTATATAGTAATTATACGTAACGTAGTCGTTGTTAAACAGATACTATAATTGTTACGAATGAATGCAGGTAGAAAGTGATATTGTCAAATGAGGCGCTATATGATAATTCCAGTGTTCGGTGTAAATTGTTTTGTTGTTAATCGCGTATCTCCTCTACATGCGGTGGGTAGCAGTTGGTCTATGCGTTGGGCGGCAGAGAGTCAAACACGCCGCGTCACGACCCACCGAATTATGAGCACAAAGCGCCGTTGATACCGAATATTCCATATAAATATTGAGCTAATCGCCCTTTCAATGAAGCGGCCCGCTTTTTTATTAATAATTGATCGCGGAGCGGCGAGTCATGCGCCGCCGTATTGTATAGACGAACATATTTTTTGCTGTAGCTCAACTCATTAATGAGCGACGGACGGCGGCCGGCGCTCCAACTACACTCCGACTACTGCGAGCACATGACGCCGCGCCGCGCCGCGCCGTGCCGCCACCGGAGGGCGTGCTCCTGTCCAACTACCACCCGACTAATTTTCGATAAGTTTCGGATACACGTTAAATAATGCGTAACTAATCTTTGTTTGAGTAGACGACATAAGGACTGCGGCGAATATAATCGAAAAATGGTTAAAATATTATCATGGATATAATACAGGGCAAATGTTTGTTTTCGACATACAAAACAGTACAATTGTTATTTTAATGTACAGGTTTTCTCATAAATTTGCATCAGTTGATATATACTTAAGGCTATTTCGAAAACTCATTACACGGCGAAGCTTGTCCATTATAAGTCGGCTATTATTATACGTACTTCAGACTAATAAGGAAAGGAAGCGATTCTGAAAGAAATGTTTAATGATGTATTTTTCAAAAAGTATTATGTACGCAATTCGTACCAAATGAGTTGCGGATAATGCAACACACTATCGAGCTATTGGAAATTGCTCAATAGGATTGTGATTTTCTCAGAAGCGTTATATTTACGTAATTGTGTTATGTTTCTTTGTGTTTCCACGATGTTTAGGTAAGTGTATGTCGTCACTTTCATTGGATTATAATGAGCGCTTAGTTCCGTTTATCCCACTTTATTTAATTAAACATTCTCACACATTTCATATAACAATAACTTTTAATTTTAAAGTATTATGGTTGCACCGCTTACAGGCAGTTAGGTTAACAGTAACAGCGTCGTGGGAACTCGGTTAAAACTAAGTAATCACCACACTTTATAAACATTTTGGACACGTCTACAATTTGTTGTTGTTTGTTTTAGAAACTATAAATTACACTGCTGCAGTAAGTTTAACGATAATTATAGGAGTTTATCTAGAAACAAACATTTGATGAAATATATTTAATGAGAAATTTACGATTAAAAAGTCATCTACACATAAGAAAACAAGATGATTTTCTTAGTTTAATGACAAGTCTTTACAATTAAGCTGTAATGCCTGAAGAAATATGTTATCTGACAATAAATTGATTTGTTTTAGACAAGATTAACAGGCGAGTTGGCGAAATTTGGTTTAAAGAATCTATAACTTTGCAAAAAACAGGATTAATAGGTAATTTTAGTACAAATCATTTGTTATGAAAAATATTTACATAAGAATTGATTCAATACATAAACGATATTACCATTTTATTTCATATTGTGTGTACGTAAATGTTCATAATGGATGCGAAGATGGGAAATCCGTTATCATAATTACAACCCGATGCGTTAAATTACCACGAAATCAATCATAAAAAACTATTCTGCGTATAGTTAAGTAGTTTCAACAAAGTGTGAATCAGCGAACATGGCCGCTAATAACATATTGAATATTCAACGGCAGCTATAAAGGAAAGCAGTGGCTTGTAGGATATCCCTTATTTTTATTACATTGGTTTGTTTCATGGGCACCGCAGTTAAAGCGCACTGTCATTGTACAGAGATGTTGCCATCTGATTATTGTTATTGTTTTAAACCGGGAAACGACTGCTGTTCACTACATTTAATATATTTCAATGAGAAAATGTATCATTTATAATTGTTACGTGTTTAGCAAAGTAACATTCTTGAGCTAATTATTATGTGTGAATTGGAGTAAGTATCTGCAATGTTTTCTAAACAAAAATGTTTTACGTGCTTCCTTATTGGCATTAAAATTTTTAATTGGCATAAAAATATCACAGTTACCTACGATTTCAATCTGGCAATTGTTCCTATATTTAAATTAATTATATTTAAATATAGGAAAATGTAAGCTAGTTCATATCGTGTTTTGTTAATTATTGACATTGAGCTTTAATCCAATTCTATTTTTTCCTCTAAGTTGCTTTATTACGTGGTTAATAGTAGATATGATATAAGCGGTGGACCACCTTACTTGATTTCCGAGCTGTGCGGAACAAAACATCATTAGAATTATCATTGGATTTCATGAATAGTGCTAATATGATAGAAGACTAATATTTCCGTAACACAAAAAGATGTGAGATACTTAATGAGAAATAAAACCAGCTAGATACAAATGTACTTCTCCAGATATAGTATTCTTAATATTAAATTCATACGTATGATTTGCATTTTCGAGTTAAGTACATAAGAGTAGTAGTGCTATTAGACAACGCCAGTGTATCTGTATACAAACATACATCGCGACTAATGACGTGGAAACGGAGCCTCGAATGAAAAAACTAAATAGCTTAGAGCAATCACTTTGTATAACACTGAATAATAGCAAGAAACAACCGTTTCACAAGAAATAATCATAGTGTAGATAGCAAAAACAGACTATTAACTACAACTTGTTACTATTCATGAGTATTAACGGCGATTCTCTCTAGCGAAGGCGGACGCTGAACGCATTATGAGGGGCGAATATATTAGAAAAACGGATATTGTGACTGCTGTTAACAGTTCATCACGGCACGTAAGTAGTTTGTTAGCGCCGAGCGGCGAGCACGGACCGAGGACCTGTACGTAGCTTTTTGCAATGCATTCGACTCGTTTAATGTGGTATTACTTTGACAATGTAAACGTTTTTAGTATTGGGTTTCACAATGACATTTACATTTGTAACGTATTTGTCTTGTTTTGCCAAATATACTAAATGGAAATTCGACGCGGACTTACAAACTACAAATAAACAGGATTTGTTTGTGTTTTAAAAAAATATTAAACTATTTGGTTACTTAAATATTTATACGTAGTCAAAATCTAAGTTTATATTTAGGATGATTTTTACGGGATCTGCATAGACAAGTAAAAAGCTAATTATGTTCACTTCATCCTATTTCCAATGAAGTAAAGGCCAAGGAAAATGTCGACCAGCAAAAGGAAAATTAAAACATTAATTTAAAGTAAACAATACAATTTGATCAAATTAATGTTTTATTTTAATATATTTGATTGGATAAAGAAAACAGCTGTGATGTGGTCCTCGCAGGCGGTGCGGTTGAAAGGGAAGACTCACAAGTCACGAGTGCCGTTTTTCAAGCGTGATATTGAGCAAATAGTCGCGGTCACATTACGTATACGTTTGAGTATATCGTTTGATTAAGCGTTATTATTATAGCTATTTAATTATGTTTTTTGCTTAGATAATTGTTGGTTATAGTAGAGCAACCAATATCCAGACAATATGTTATAAAGGAGATAGGTTTAAATTATCTGTACCTAGTTTGTTTTTTGGTGCAAATTATACCATTACATTTTATCATATAAGTATAATATTTATACCTTCGTCCTTGTGTTAAATAAGATTTGGTACAAGCGCACTTTATGGCTATTAATTTGGGTAGAGATTGTCTCTCAACGCCGTTTGGCAGACAGTTAATTAAATAAATATGCAACTAACTGCTTATTATGAAGATGTGCCAAATGTAAACATATTTTACTGAATATTATTATTAAGTATATTACTTCCTATATGTACTGCATATTGTGTATTAAAAATCTATTTCTAGAAAGTCAACTGGATTGAAATGTAAAGATGGTGTTGTAGCGATTTCACCTGGCCGCTGGGCAGGTAACCCGATCGGTGCGTGTCGCCTGAGCGGAGTCTGCGGTGGCGTTCGCACCGGTACAAAACACTCGCGACTTACGCCTGCGATATAACACACATATTAAATACTTTCATTAAACAAATAAATACTATAATTCATTATTAATTGATTTTTGTAAATGTATTATTTCATTTCGAACCAATACAATAATGGAATTTGAGTGGGAAAATTCACGTTTTCTTTCATCATATTATTTTCCAACCGTGTTTCAATAGATGGCGCTAAAGTTTCATAATTTGTTCCCCCTATGATATGAAATTTTAAAATACATATGTCGATATAATATAATTATTGAATATGTTATTTACATGCTATTATATGCATGTTGCGTTGTGCGTGTGTGCGAGTTGGTAGCCGCATAGCGTCTCGTCTTACCCGTCACCGATACATTAACCAATAGTTTAACTTGAACATATCGATTTACAATTGCCCAGTTAATGTAGCTTCACTGCTAATTATAGTAACTACTTAACATTAACATGTATGTTATTTTTTAATTTATTCCTAACTCCAGGTGCTATGGTTGAGGGTAAGGTTTAATATACTGTTATTAATTAAATATTAATTGATTAAATCAGTCATGTAGATAGAGCGTGTACCGGTGTACAGAATGTATTTAGTATTAGTATTTTATTTTAATCCGTCGAAAAAAAATAGCTCTATTATATTTTGTGACAATTATTTTGTAGTACTTATTTCATGAAGAATATAAATTATTAAGTTTTTGCCTACACAATGTTGTGCCTAAAAATTTTGATTGTGCTGCCATAGAAATAAACTATTTTTTCTCTTATATTGTATGTCAAACTTACTACTTCCTTGTAATGTCTTATCTCGTTTATTAATAATGTCGAAAAAGTTACCACACCAAGAATCGAATTTACACTTACCACACACGCTTGGGCACAACCGTGAAGCATAGTAGTTGAAACAGCAGTTGATCAGTGTTTAGTCGAGATTACGTCCGTTTACCAAGCGAGCCGCGGTAACCGCAACCGACCACACACATACACACGCACACATGCACAAGCACACAGACACGTACACATACATATTAATATGTATTGCTTGTATGTGAAAAATATAATGTTGCAACTGCACTTGTGAATGTAGAGGCTATCTAAGTTTAGTGTTTCTGATTACGTAAAGTTATATGATAAATTATATTCTGAAACTATTTTGGTGCATACAAGTTACTTTTGATAGAACGTTTTGCAACATGACGACTTGCGATTCTACCCTAAGCGACTATAAAAGATTTTAATGTATAAAGTTGTAATTAACAAATGGGTGCTTTTAAAATTGATAATTACATGAGGTAATAAATATTAAAAAAGATTGGAATGTAATTTTTTAAATACTAATTGTTCCACTGTATAAAGTAACTGCGGCGTGGGTGCATCATTATGAACTTTTATTTTAGTCTTTTTTCTAAGATACACTAAACTATAACAGTATGTATGACCTTTTTAAGTAAGCGATATATGTCATCTTTATCTATTAGGCAATTTATAGTGGAAAATAGTCAAACGAAAAATGAAGTTAATTGATTACCTTCACTCATAAATTCAGAATAATCTAACATCCCGTTAAGAAAATAATTTAACTTTACAAATCCGAGTACATTAAATATTCCATTGTGCGCATGAAATTACTTTCAGGAGATTCGTGGCTCATTGAAGTATATAATTTCAAATGCATTTGCGGTTTCGATTCGAGACTGCAACACATTCAGTTCACCTATACTGTCTGTGACAAATATAGACTGTGTTAAGCTTTAACGTTAATGCAACATTAGCTCAATGAGGAATAATTTAACTTATGAAATATGAATATTAGTATTTCGTTTGGTTAAAGGACCAATTAAAATAGTCTTCTTCTTGATCTGTTACCAGTATATTAGAGAAATGTGAGGTTCTTATTGTTTCGAGCATGGCCATGGTGATTTTTTGCTTGTTAACAGACGCATGGGTTGATCAGGATTTAAATTGTCGCCCGACATGGCGATAGGGTAGTAAATCATATCAAGGTACGGTATAAGTATATTGTGTGAGTAGTATATTGAATATTATTACTACTTAAGTAATTTATACTCAGCTCGGGGTTACAATGTAAAATTTTTCGAGAATTCACAAGATCATAAACATAAACGCGACATTTCGCATCTTATGAGATCGATCTTTAACACATGAAACCGGTCAACTAACCTGCGAGACCTCATCCAAAGCCACATCACAGTCACATCACACGAAATATACATTAAATACTAAAAATAATATAGATTTGAATCTAATATAAATTATAAATAATTTGGTAGTTTTAATTAATTTATAGATCTGTTCTTTTGTTCCGAAAATAAGGATTCGGACATTCTTTAGATTCGTTAACAATAAGTGATTAATTAATTTCTTCCTAGCCGTATTACTATGGCTACGAAGAAAAATCGGCGGCCAATCTCGATGGAGATTAGCTAGGTAAGCATGAGATATTACAGTGTACAAGTGTGTGCGCAATACGCAGCTGCACTCTTAATTCATTCTCATAGTTAAGTAAGACAGCAATCCGACATGACTGGACAGAGATCAGGCGCAGGACCAACAGATTTACTCGCTTTCTGAGGCACGGGAGTATCAATTCGCCAACTTCCTGACTCAGAGCTGCGCCTGAGTAATTTTTAAGATGGAAAAACCCACTCGCAATCATTTTTTGGCATGACTCTGGGGTCGAACCCAGAACCTCAGCGCAGTAGTCATACTTGTATTGTGTACGCATTACAACTATACCACCGAAGCAGTCAATAAGATAAAATATAATATGTAGTTGTTTTACGTCTTGTTGTACTTGTACTTATACATATAACGCATAAGTCGTTGTTGATTAGTTACATCAATATATTGTTCGGTTATTATTAAACATTTTTCCTCTGCGTTATGGAGGCTATCATCTACGTCTTATAAACATAACAAAACGCTACCGTCGTAACAAGTATGTATAATACCGCGGTCAACACTCAATCCACATAGATGCCTATCAGTGTTTAATAGGGTATGTGAACATGATCTCGAGTATTGTATGCGCCAGCCACTGGTTCTCAAATCATTGAGTCGACTTGCGCCCTGACGTCGTCCGCGCGGATACGAACCGACGCGACGTGAGCTGCGGTCGCAGGGAATGTTTGTATTACGTGTCGGATATTTTTATTTTAATTGGTTATAGATACTTGATTACTATTTTTATGTGTTTATTTGTTATTTTCTTGCGGGCGATTATATACAGAGATATGAAGTAAAACTTTGTTATTTTACTAAACGCGAGAAATCCAATAGACACCTATAAGACAATACGATGCATTTGTAACGAACTCTGATTAACTGTCTAATCCAGATCAACACATCACGTCACATTGTTTATTTTCCCTAATAAATAAAATAAAGAAATAAATGAAAACAGTAATAAGCAATATAAAAAATTGTATTAGTTATATATTTTCAATTGTTAGGTAGTAGTAGTTTGTAGTTAAAAAACTTATCACGAGAATTTGGTAGACTTCTTGAAGCCTTGGAATTGAGACGCTAGGAACAAAAACAATATTTAAAAAAAGTCGTTAAGATTATTTTAAAATTAAATATTTCCAGTTAAATAAGGTGCAGTGATATCCAATGCGTGAATATAGCTTGTAACAAAGTGAACGGTTGCGTTTCCATTTGCCGGTAATCTGATTATAGAGTTTTAAGTTACTTGCTCGTTGCATATCATGGGAGAGCTAAATCCTAATTTCTCGATTATTGAAAATGTAACGTGAGCCGAGTATCGGATTGTCCGTATCGCCACATATAAGCATGGGGCGTAACGCGCGTTTTGCGCCTCACTGACCGGCGACGAGTTTAAACGAACGAAAAATCTGACATTCTGTAACCGACACCCCGACACGATGTTATTCGATATCAAAATGTTTCCGAAGATCGATTTGATCACAGTTTTGATATGGAAGTATTTGCTTAATTTACCTAACAGAGACCAAATTCGAACTTACAAAATATATATTTTGTCATACTACTTATTTCGTCTTATATGCGGGTGATATTGCGAGATATTTTGTCACGTTCATTTGCTGTGTATAGTTTTTAAGTTTCCCACAGTTGTTTTTAGTGTTTCATCGCTTTATGCTGATGCAAGAGGCCTACACTATTAAGAAATGTATTGAAGCTAAGATTATGATTATCGAGAGGGTGTAAATCTAAAAAAACATAATGACGATCGAGAAAATGGTCAATCTTTTAAGTTTTTAAATTGACCAACATGTATTATTAATACAGTACATTATGATTAGATATTTTCCCTAAAAAAGCTAAAAGTACGAATATCTACACGATAACGAGTATGTATTGTATATTATTTAATTTACCTTTATAATAGTCCTCAATAAAAACAATTTATAAGTATTAATAAGCTCCAGCAATTACAGAAACCGATAGTTTTACAGTACTCTATTACTCTATAAGAAGTTGACAGTCGTCGCTATCATATCAGATCGCGGTGGTGCACACTGTTGCCTGAAAACAAAACTATATTTAATTATTTTGTATCAACATGAATATCTTCTTCATTAAAAAGTTTATTTATTTAATTTATTCTGAAGTGATACTAACAATTAATTCTTATTCATTCTTGTCTAATAATAGATTGGAAAAACACGCTTAGAATTAAAATCTACACTTTTTTGTTTTTAATACATATAATATACGGAAGTACGTTTTACATGTAATTAAGTTAAAAATAACATGAGCATAAATACAATTGTCTTACTTTATTGTCATTTTTTATATAATTTATACATTTTCTTGGCCAGATAACCTCTAGGATTTTTTTCTATATTCAATAATGACTGTAATTCGCACACAGAGAGACTAATCCTCGATTAACATATGAACTATTTTTATACTGGAAATGTGTATAGTATGACTTTTACTCCGAAAACATATTTTCATGCGGGAGCAGCTGTTATCAAAGTAATATTGTATATATGTGTATATATCTATATATTGTTATGAGCCCACATCGTAGTAAAGTAGAATGATGTACATACCATAGGTAAAAAGAAAATAACGGGTGCAGTTTACCTGTGTATTTTAAATGGTAATAGTTATACCTCATTACGAAACGTATTTTGATAGATTTTTTACTAAATAAAGCAAGTTATTTGTAACTGAACTCTACATTTCATAAGAGTCCTAATCACCCCATTTTACAGTAACGAAAACTCAGGCAGCAGTGAATGACGTTATATTAGTGCTTAGGTGTTCAGGGTGTACCGTGTGCTGATGGTTAAGCGGTTGGAATAGTTTTCTCAGGTATAGAGGTCTTGTTAAATAGTTGCGAGGCTGAAACCCGATCAGCTGAGAGCGCGAGATCGGCGCGCGCGCACCGAACCGACACCATCTTCCTATTCCTACTTCTCACCTTACCGCTAGTAAACGGAGATTGACCAATCATAATCATGTTATTTAACACGTTATTGCACGAATGTACTTTTGTAAATCTTGTTACATTCTATTGAGAAATGTTTAATAAATATTTTATAACGATTAAATATAGACTGACTGACGTGAGTGCGGTCTTTTCCGTTGCATTTTATGGGGGTTGTGTTAGTCTTTAGTACGTGTAGAAGTTAGTATATATATATCGTACTTCAAGTTGGCTATAATATAGATAAATTAGTGCATACAAAAGACAGCAACATAGTCGGCAAATAAATTCTTATAAAATACAGATTAAACATCATAAGCGGTTAGTTTATTATTAGTTATAACGGTAGCATCCTTTCAGCTCACAAATATCACGCCAAAGTCAATAAAACGAACGCTTTCATTTACAAGATTTGTAAACATAAAAGGGTAAATTTACATTTTGATATTCGCAAGTGCTTGAGGGACTAAAGTGGCGTTCGCTCCCTAAAATTTTAAAACATCCATTTGCATATGCTTTGAGTACATAAACGACACTTTCTGGAGCACTTTCAGCGTTCGGGCCAGTAGAGGGAGGGGGCTAACGGTTTAATATCTCAAACAGGTTGTCACAATAATAACGTTTCTACTTTTTCATTAGTTGTGGTAGATGTTTTTGAGGTTTTGAGTAAGCGTCAAGCGTTCTTCTACAGTGTCAGTGTCATTGAGTACAGTGCATATTGGCTATTATGTACGTCTTATAAGCAATATTACGAGCGATATTCTATAGTTATACGGGTTCCTGGTGTAGCTACGATATAAAAATAAAAAACCTGATAAGTAAATTCTATTGGCATTTTGTAGCTACTGTCGGATTTAAAAATGTGAATTCAAGTTGTGATTCGTATCCTACGAGTATATACATTTTCCTTGGAACCCATTCAGCGGTTTATGTCTGTTAACCCATTACAAATATCTAAACACACAAGTATCTTCACAAAATGTCACATTAACAATATTAGTAGGAAGGAGGATTTCAGAAAGTTACGTAAACGTAACACCAGGCTACTATTACTCTTCTACACCGCTCTAATCTGTACATTTCGTTCGCTAAAACGTCAATTTGCATACATTTGCTACTTTTTGAAGTTGGTACGAGTGAGAAATTTTGCGGGGCAAGACGACGCCGGGGTGTCGGGGGCGCGAGGGGAGGTGTAATCAGCGTAATACCAATCATGCAAATGCCGAGATCCGACTGAAAGCCTCAACCGGCTTGTTTCAGGAGTTAAAATGGAGATCCACTTAGCAGGCTACGCAGCTCACATACGCGATTGATGGTAGCTCAAAGAGGCGACATAGGTGATGTACAGAACCGACAAACGCCTGTTTATTTTCTAAGTTCGCGTTCATTTCAAAATGACGTATAAATTTAATTTGTTCGTATATATTTTTAATTCTCTTTTTTTGTCTAAGTACGTTGGGAATAAAAATAAATATATTTCAACAATTTTAGTTTCTTAGAAGTTTTGGTTAGGTTTATTTTAAGGTTACTGCTTATAAAATAACCACCTAGTATCTGTAGTTTCATAAGGATGACGAGTTAATACAGAAGAGTAATTTGTGTGCACTTTATAAGCACATGGCATCATTAAAGAGGACATATTACAAGAATGATAAAAGTAGCTTAAAAGTAATAAAACCAATATAACTCTACAACTGAAGACACTAAACCAAATGTAGCAGCAAGCCGTTACTTCTCGACACACGCTGTATAAGTTTAAGCTCTACCAATTTATATAGCTCAAAGAACTGTCGCGTCTTCTTTATTTAGTATATAGTGAACACGAACGAATTCAACATTGCCCGCTCCTAACGAATTTAAACGCCGGCATAAACTGAACGGTATGCTTGCTAATTGAGGATTTGTAACACGAACTTCAAGTCTTACTTTGCTTTGAAGATATTTTCAACATAATATTGTTTACTTGTTATGTTTTTACGCGATTTTTTTTTATTTGGGTGATGGCACGTGATGATTAAAAACAGAATTTTAGGTTGTTTTTTTAGTGTTATACGAGCGTCTTGTTAGCGAATTAATTGTACTTTTTATCTAATAAATACAATATTCTTTTATAAAATGTAAACGCCGGGATAAAACGTTCAATATGGTGTTCCGGTATTTTTTGTTTCAAGGATTTTTCGTAATACTTCTGTATATTTATATAATTATTTATCATAGAAACCAAATATTTTATGTTAATGTTACAAACTCACCCCTGTGACCCGAATAGGTTGGCAGATATGTCTTGTATTCTAATAGTTTATCTGGCTTACAAATATTCGTTCCATCATGAGACAGGGATGTATCAATCGTAATATCAGGTACTGTATAGCAGTCTCTTGTTTGTCTCTTGTTCTTGGAGTTTTTACAACCAGAAACAGATCTTTGTAAGACAATACTTTGCTACTTTGTACGTGTAATAACAGCAATGAGTTTATTTATAATATTGCAACAGAATTTAATTTTATATCATTGCTCATATAACTCTCATAGTCGTCTGCTTAGTCTAGAAGTGTACATGGACTATGGACCGAGCTGTCTTATTTATTCCCAGGTCGAGTAAAGTTTCTCATTCATATGTTTTGGGATTATATTATAGCTTTGATGCTTTTTTGACGTAGATTATGGGAAACAACAATTGATATCACTATCGTAAGAGGCGTTTGTAAACATTTAGAATGGGCTCTGCGACAGTTGTTTGAGTAACGTGTCTGAGGTCGGGAGCACGTTAAAAATAAATCATTAGTATCATGTTTGCGTTCATAATAATATCTAACTTATGATTTTTAAGAAAATAAACGGTAATAGTACGTAATATATTGTATGTTTTCATTCATTTAAAGGTTTTTACGGCTAATTTTTAATTTAAAATTATTAGTTTTATTAAATTTATTATATTATCTTAAGGCGATACCTCAAGGTCCATTTTCATACATTTTGTTTCGGCTTTAATCTGGGTAACTAAACAAGTATTGGCAAGTAAAGAATTTAAATTCACGTCTAGTTAGTGATTAGTTCTCGCAGTTGAAAGAAAAACGTAAAAATAATTAATAATCATGGATATTTCGGCCTTTAAAATTTAATATGACGAAATTTTAAAGGCAGAAATATCCATGATTATTAATAATTTTTACATTTTTCTTTCAACTGCGAGAACTAATCACTAACTAGACGTGAATTTAAATTCTTTACTTGCCAATACTTGTTTAGTTACCCAGATGAAAGCCGAAACAAAATGTATGAAAATGGACCTTGAGGTATCGCCTTAATGGATTATTTTTATTGGTATTATTATTATTACTGCAGTTGCACGAATAAAGTATGATATTTTTTTGCGTATATCGTAACGTCAAAAAATACGAAATTTTATAGGCGTGATTTCAATAACATTTGTCACTGGCTTAATTCATGGATTTTCAAACAATAACAAAAGTGTGGTAATATTATGTTGCAGGAAAAATTGATTGTTAATAATATAGCTCGATACAAATAATATTATGAGAGTAATATTAATTGTTTTTTAGCAATATTATTTATAAATAAATACAAATTACCAGGTACAAAATGTTCATCATAACAATTGTTTTTTCCCTGTGGTTTTTATCTTTAAGCTACTTGAATGTTAAATTCCATGTAACGTCGCGCATCCTCAGGGAACAAATATTTCAAAGCGTAGTTTGCCCACCATTTTGCTAAAACAGTTTTTAGTTGATACACATATCTACAATAATTTTTTTCATAAAATAAATTCACAGAATGTTCGTAACATTAAAAATCCAGTCACATCAGTCACCCAAACCACTCGTCATGGCAAAGCATCTATAAAGAGTTTTTAAAATATCAATTCACTTCATTTACACATTAATGAGGCTGTACCACTTTATACTCGAATATTTCCATTAAAGGGTGCTAAAAGCAATATGGCCGCCTTTTCGCGCTTTTCCTGTTCTCATTTTGCATTCAAAACATAGAAGCAGAGAAGTGCGAGCGTGGGTTTAATATTGTCACTTTTAAATATTAAAATTAGATTATTGTGTCGCGCGAGAACTGTCGCAAATTAACTACTTTATCGTCGAACCTAAACTTGTCATGTTCGGTGAAACGTGCTTGATACTTTACAGAATTTAGCAAAATGATTATTCTGTACATAGGCTACATAGAGACTTTCACGCCTTCACACCCACCACTACAACTCCGGTAAGCCAGGATCAGCAGTGGTACGCATTTTATGACACCGAGCAGTGAAGCTCGGCGAATCTCAGGGAAAACTAATTTGTCATTATCCCGCAACGATATACATACCGCGATATTTTTTAAGTTATATTGTATTATACGGAAATATGATATACTGATCTTGGAAATAGCATCGAAATATATCACATTATAAATAAGCAGTTATCAATTATTATGTATATTGATGATCATTTAACATTGGGCGCTTTTATCGAGGCCTCTTAATTTTTTTGTATATTTATTAATATCTACAATATGTATGTCATTACGTATTTTTGAGAAATTTAAGCCCTCTAACAACTATTACAACATGGGTATTAAAAATAAATAAAAGTTCATATAATTAAGTAATTAATAATAATAAAAATGGAACTTATAAAATTTACAAGTATATTCTGTAAGTTTAAATCGAATGACAGGATATCGATAAAATCTATAATGCAAATATAAATTAATAGGAAGAGTACATCGTAACAAATTGTGAAAGCAGCGAAAAGATAGGAATTATAGGAATTAACATATCAAACGCGCCTCCGTTACCCGCTACGCCACCCCTCTCTACGCTGATTAGGTGTTCTTGATACTTGCACACTTTTGTGAATACAAACAAAATACTCGCATATAGGTAATGACATGGGATTTTAAGTATTTTTTATGAAAACTCAAAAAATATATCACGATAATATGAGAAAAAGAAATATCTTTATTGTCCCTTTAAAATACAAGATATTTTTAGTATCGATATAGTGCCTATAACAGTGCCGTACTTGTAGCTCAAACCTCATAGTTTGCAGTTAAACAGCCGCCACTACTAATGGATTGATATCATATTTATAAAAATACACAGACATGCAATTAAAACGATATTTTTATCCATTTTTAATGTTTATGCTCCGCGTATCACGAACGTACGCTCTGAGTAGCAGACTCCGGCTACATTCGCACAAATAAATGACATTTTAAATTGGAACCAGAGCAAGTGGTGCTCTTTTACGGAGCGAACGCGGAATCTCAACTAACGTACTTTTTATTTACTAATGTATTCTATGTAATGAGGAACAACTTGTACCTTCGCGACTGGTTTAAAAGATGTTTGAAATAGAAAATAGCATTTCTTGTTGTATTTCTATTCTATATTTTATAGCTTGCGTGTTTTGTTTCTATTTTGAAAGAGTGATCATTGGTCATTGACAGAAGCAATTATGAAACAGATTATTCAATAAATACGAAACGGAGACATACTTGCCACGTGTATAGGTAGATATCTTATTCTCTAACAGTTTATTTTTAGTTCTTGTTACAGATCCATCAAGACAACAATTTTGAAAATTAGAGGTAAGTGACTTCCCTAATTTAGACCAAATACCAATTCTGGAATTTGCCTTTAACTCTTATTATAAAAACTAAGAAAGAAGGCGTTGTAGGTATTCGTTTTCATGAAGTTTTATATAAGATTGAACGTAGAGTTCACCCTCGTGGGTGTGTCCTCACCTCGGGCCTTTCGTTAAACGCTCGCTAAACGTTTGGGCGGCCCGCCCTATGTACCGCCATATGACAAAGTCACTCGCAAACGCTTTTTACACCAAACTGTACCTTAATACTTAGTTTTAACGACTATAACGATTTGTTCGGTTAGAACTGGAATCTTGTCAAAATAAAAAGATGCTAATGTCTCTACGTATAGTTTAAACGGTTCATTCTACCTACAGTGTCTCTAATAGGCAGGGCGTTTTCTCTACTAGACACTTACGTAGAAGTGTTTGGGGGCTATACTCTTGGTATTGGATATGAGAATGTGCATTTTAACTATTTCACACCTGATACAGACTTGATTTTCACATACATATTATAATAATTAGATTTTGTTCGTATTTCATCGTTTTAGCCCTAAAGCATTGAATGAAGATATGTTTATTTTGGATCTCACTAACCATTCTGACGGGAACTTTGATTAGCACTATCAGGATCATATCGTGGTTGTTGTCCCATTTGTCCTGTAGACTACACAGCTACACTAGTTAAATTTTTAAACAATTCTTACGCGTTATTTTGTATTATTATTGTTATTAATTCTGTTTTAATTTGTTTAGTTGGGTAACATGGGTTTTCTTTACATTTCGGCTTTTGTCTTTCATCAATGATCTTATAATTTAGATTGGCCTCGCATAACACACCTTCGAATTTTATGTACTTAGAATTAATTTGCTTTGCCCTACGAGGGCCTTTCTCAGCCTTTTCAGAGAATAATATACTATGATGGGAGCGTAGATCTGTGCATATAATGAAATTTTGTTTCTACAGCCAAATATCAGTATATAAACACCATTGTAGTTAGAAAGATACATGTCGGATATTGTTATAAGGGTACCGTGGGCTTCCATGTAGTGTCTTTGTGACTTAGACGTCTGACTGGTGTCGCTATTTATGCAGTTATACTGCTTACCAGGCTAGCTTATCTTGTCATTTATTTATATAGAATGGATAAGATAATCTTAATATATATAACTCAAAGGTGACTGATTGACATAGTGATCTATCAACGCACAGCCCAAACCACTGGACGGATCGGGTTGAAATTTAGCATACAGGTAGATGTTATGACGTAGGTATCCGCTAAGAATGGAATTTTGATTAATTCTACCCCCAAGGGGATAAAATAGGAGATGAAATTTTGTATGAAACTTTGTCAATTTTAAACCGATTGGGCTGAGACTTTGTATGCATAAAGCTCTATGACGTAGGCATCCCCTAAGAAAGGATTTTGATAAATTCCACCCCTAAGGGGATACAATAGGAGATGAAAGTTTGTATAAATCTTCTTAGATTTTCGACTGATTAAACTGAAATTAAAGATTGGAGCTACTGTGATGAAGACGTTCGCTTAAATAGGATTTTGATAAATTCAACCCCCATAGGTATAAAATTAGTTTGGACCTATTAGTACTGGGAAAATATGTAGCAAGACTTTTATCATACAGTGGATTTTTATCCCGGAAAACTCCTTCACGCGGGCGAAGCCGCGAGCAAAACCTAGTATAGATATGCCTTAGATTGTAAAGAGTAGATAGGCGGCTAAGAGTCGCGTCGGTTCTCGCCGACCGCCCCCGAGACGTGGTTAACAGTCACCACGTTAATAACATCCTTGTTGGATTTGGGATGATAAAATAGCATATTTAGTGGAAATATGGTTTTTCAATAAGGCAAGTGCTTAAAAATTTCAGTTTCGACTCATTAGTCTAATACTTACTTTTTTCTATTTTAACCGCTGTCATTATAGTTAGAAGTATTAGAAGAAAGTATGTATTTTATTTATAGTATTCTACTTGTAGTAGAGGAGGCCTGTACCCAGCAGTGGGATAGTATATAATATGGGGTGATATTTTTGTGAGTATATTGTAAAATTCTAGATACTCCAAATTTGATTAACAGTATTGTATTTATATCTTGAAATATTTTTAAACAAGCGTTATTATTATATACTATTGCAATTTTAATAAGAATCTTGAATATAAAAGTAATGAAAATAATTGGTAGCTGAAGAAATAGACTTATTGTTGTTAAAGTGAAGTTCAATTATACAAGGCACTAAGCGTAATTAAAACGAAAGTGTGAAAGCAAACGAGGCCGCGGTACGCTCCTGTTTCCCGCCCTGTACTTCAGCCTTTGACTAGATAAGGTTTGTCGCATTAGCCAGACGTCGTCAACATTTCTGCTTCTTTAATAAATCTTGTTATGTTCTTATGTAATATCGTAGTCAGTGTAGGTTAAAAGTTACATTAAAAAAAATATTACATAGATTTACTTAATATTTCAATAATTTTTTTTCATAAAGTAATATGAAAGATAGATCATGGGATTGTTGTATTTTTACACTTAATTTCTGTTCTTATACGTAGTACATGTGCACCGTAGCCCGAAATTATGTTTGTAACGATTAAAATAAATGTTTATGGCAAGTTTTATTAAAAATACTTTCTCAATTTTTTATATATTATTCTAAACGATTTCAATTTTCTATCATGATAAAAAATGTAAGAATTTTATATTCAACACGTAGTTAGTTGCTCCAAAGGTTGCCTGCAACTGTGGCGTCGATTTTTTGTAAGCTCAGTTAATAAGCGTCTACTGGCTCGTGAAATATTACAAATTGCGTCCCCATCTCCCCCCTTCATCCAACCGTGTCTATCCCCCCACCCCTTACGTTCACATCGACTTTTTTACTATAGGGGCACGATCACTCATGGTTAAACGAATATATCTGATTAACATGGCTGTTTTGATCAACGAATACGTAATCTTATGTACGCATTAGGAATATTTTTTGCCTTTGAAGTTATGTGAATAATTTGTGTAATAATCGATTCCTTGACATTCAATGGTTTAAGATGTTCGTCTCATCTCATCATTTGCGCGTCATCATTGGCTAAATATTATTATGTTACGTCGATTTTGTGTTAATTGGTTTTACCGACATATTGCTCCTTATTAGGTAGAATGAACGATCGCATGAAGTCATTCGTTCAATTTTTGTCGTTAAGATGACCTACAGAAATTAAGACCATGATATAATTTAAAAACGTAATATACCTATAGGTTATATCTGTTAAATATTTTATTTGATTTCAAAATATGTTGTTTAGATCCATTTTGGACTATATCCAACTTTTATATAAACTATTCAGTATATAATTGCTATAATACATAGGAATATGAACTCTTTTCAACGTCTTAACACTAGCCTGCGTCTACACCTAGCTGTCCAGCACAAGAATTTCTGGCAACCCATAAACTTAGCCTGGTTTAGCACGGTGGAATAAAAATCTTAAAAACCATTTTTGTATTTAAAAGGACTTTTCCTGGCCTTGGGACACTACAGATAATTAACAATTATAAATTATTTATAACTAAAGGCATTATTTAATAAAGCCACTGTGTAATCGTATTGCGCGCGCGCTCCGAGAAGCGTGTTGAAGTATCAGATTTGATCCCTAAGTCGGTTAAAGTGGTATTGGGCTTCTCCGCTCAGTATCAAACCTGAGTCTGGAATAGATCCTAATAAATTATCATAGTTTTGCTCCTATTGTTATTGTTATATAGAACCTAACATAACTGGCAAAGTATGATGTCTAATACCTCTACAGGCCTCTGAAAGGCGTGATGGTCTACATCTGTAGTAAATAATTAATTTAAAATTGAATCTTTCAAAAGTGTTTATGTGCCGTAATTCGATGTAATTGAATCTCAATTCGCAACATAACAAAATCAGTTACGTAGCGATAGAGCCAATCAATTTCCTTAAAGGATAGAACTGTATAAAAGCGAGCGGGGCCTTAGGAATTGGGAAAGTGAATTAAAGCGCCCCACAAACTGGTTATATCAATCATAAACTTATTCGATTAATTACGTTTTGCGGAGTTAATAGCGACATCTAATATCAGCCTTAGTGATGTATCGGAGTACAATCGATAAAAGTCTTAATAGTCTGAGCAAAATAATAAATGAGAACAATGTTTAAATTAATTTGAGATATTTTTTTGAGTTTTTAAGTTTTGTTCAAAAGGAGATAGTATAGAATATGTTAATTAAATACATTGACTATGAAGGAAAGAATATAACTTATTGAATATACACATTCCCAAGATTAAATAATAAGATTTATTATACAATAACCTAGTCGTATTATCATAATTTCGAAAAGACAACCTCTATATCACAATAATCGTTCCCAATTACGCACATATTATCGACAATCTGGTGTCACGTCACTAAGCGGCCCATTTCGGTGGTGTCATTAGGCAGGCTGTGTTAATGATTAATGCGGCGCCGGGCTCACACGTCCCCCCTCCCCCTCCTGCCTTCCCCGTGCCCCCCAACCTGCGTCCCTAGCTCCCTGCAGACCGCCGCAAATAAAACTCGACACTTAATCGAGCTACCCCTTTTGATGGAGCGCTCTGTCCTTAGCCTTTTAGTTGTGTCTTACGCGGCAGGTTTTCCGCTGTAACTATGAAAGCTATGTTAAGGATATTTTTTATTTTTTAGTTACGTGTAGAGGTTTGTTGAGACTAATGGAAGAGATGTGTAGAGACATGAGAGTAATATAAATGAAAAGTAGTTTTTTTTTATAGAAAATCTGGTAATTGTAGATTATGTACGTAAAATTATACAAATTAACTTATAATCTGAATATCGCTAAATCTATAATATATCTGAAGATTCTATATCTCTAATTCTTTTATATATCTCAAGAAATTTAATGTCTTGTAGTGTAGCCCTAAGTTTAAAATAATAATAAAAAGCATTGCATATATTGTCTATACCTACTTGAACCAGCACATTTTCTATCAATTTAACATTAAGATCGAAGGAATAAATATAATATCGCGTAGCTCGCTGCATGTAGAGTCTGTTATATTCCAGGCTGGTGTAGTGTGCGTGAATAGCCGCGCGACCGTTCCCATGATCGAGTGGATTACTTACCAATTGCCACTTCACGATTTTTCTCTTAAGACCTAATGTTTGCTAAAGCTTATAAATTACACGTAATGACAGAGGATTTGGAAACGAATGCGTGACTGTGAGATATCGGCTTATAGTCGATTGATTTTATTTTTATCTTAATACGTTCATTTGTTGGTTTTGTTACTGCTGTATTGCTTATACAAAAAGTTATTGACCGATAACTGTAGATGTTCATTAAAATTATAAAATAAATGTTTGTAATTTAGATAATTAGTCGTAATATTGTAAGTAGGTAGTTGTTAATTCAATGTTAAATACTCGAACAGATACAAGCTTCATAAGATATTAAGTTTTTTCTTTAAACCCATAAATACGCAGACACGTGATTTTAAAGATCCTTTAAGACAACAAAAAAGGAAGAACTAAAAAGGCCGATTGAGCGAGGAATAATGTTTCCAATACACTTACTTACATAAAACAATGTATTACATACTTAACATGGACTAATGCATCTCACTTTTTGTTCATACATTTTAATTCTGCAATCAAGCGGCGGAGTATCTCGCAAGCAATTATTCTTAACAACTCGCCCCGACATCTTATAGGTCCGTCGAGGACGAATTAAAAGGATAAGAGAGCCGAAGCAAGGTAGCAGGCGATTAGTCGCAGCGGATGATGGATGACGCCCTTCGCCGATACCTGATGGACATAAAACGAGCATCGGAACTACCAACTCATTATACGCCGATGATAACGGCAACTATAAAGTTGTAGTTAGATACGGAATTACGAGGCCGCACCGCACCGCGCCGCGCATCGCCGTACCAAGATTACATTTTTAAAAAGTTATTCACATCTTTTTGTGTAGCTCACTTCTCATGTAAAGGGTGGTTTCATTTTTGGTTTTTGTCTGCGTGGAATTTTAATTTACAAATCAGCATTTAAAGTGCTGCAATTTACGCGATTGCATTTTATTAATGACTGTTGTTACATGCAATTGTAAAATGCTTCGCTTGACGTGGTATTATTGATGTGATAAATAGGAGGATTAATTAGAAAGGTCTATAAAAAGATAAAATTTTGCAAACATTTAGGGTCGCGTGAGTTCCAGTGCAGTGAAGCGGGTGAAGGTTTGTATAAATCAATCGAGAAAAACTCATCGTAGGGTGAACTTGACCTTCATCGGACGCACAGGAAGTACAATGCATTCTTTTAGTGACTTTTAGTACCCTTAAAAGGCTACAAATTCCTCTCAACGGACAAGTATTGCCTACACAGAACACCTTAGAGTTCAGTACTGAAGTTTTATAGTTTTCATTTTTTATCGTTAAATATAAAAATGTTCACGGACTACGCCTGTCTCAATCACGCTTTATTAGATATTTAAGAGTTGTTTGCGCGTCGCGCACGTTGGGTAAGCAACTTTAGATCTATGCGCGTACGTGTATAGGTCTAGAATAGTTGACAAATGACAAGTTGATGATTCGTGACGGTAGATGGGCAGTTACGTACCTATTTTATGTAAGTGCGGTAAACGTGTAAGGGCGAGAATAACTCGAATCAGTCACGGTATTAGCGTAAGACAGAGCCTGGATGAGGCCCATTAGACTCCATTAGAGGAAGCGCAGGTGTCTTTGATTTGGTCACGCTACTGTGACAGTAGGCAGCGGCGCGGTGGCTACTTACAGACCACACTACAGCGACGCGGACGTAAAAACATCGCGTTGCTAAATGTGCTCATGTTGAGATGTCGTTTTGAGACGAACATATGACATAATTAAGTCGTTACGGGCGGAAATGGAAGCGGAAATTATACCAGAGAAGCAAAAATAGATTGGATTTTTGCGCTGTTCGTCGCATAGTAAATAAAATAGACCGGTTATGGTATAATTAACTTATTGTTCATGGTTTTTTGTATATTCATTAAAAAAATGTTAAAATGAATTCGAAATTAATTCAGTTTTTGGTTTAAATAAAATAATACTTATATTGTAGTATACTTATTCGTGTAGATATTAATATGTGGTTGTAGATATTAATAGATATGACCAAATAAATAATTATACAACAAATCAAACTCACTGCCGGCAGCGTTAAATATATATGCGAATTGTGTTTTGTATAATATTTTCAAAACAATGGTAATATCAGTTTTGGCACAAAAAAATAAACCTACCTAAAACAATTAGAATTCATTTTTAATAACATTTCCATTTATTTCTGTAACATATTAAACATCTAAATCAAAGTTTCTTGCGGATTCTCATAGTTACTAGCATTAATTCATAGTTGAATACTATAGAAATCGTTGTTTAAACGAAGTGTGCAGTTTTTGCGAGGCCTTTGTTTAAACACATTCGATTGCTGTTAAATTCTCAGGCGTCGCCATTTAGCCGTGTTTTAATTAAGTAACTTAATTACTACGATGTGTCAATTAAAGCATTTTATTAGGGTCGCGCCTATTAAAACGATTAATAGTCGAGTTTTGCAAAATAAATATTGGAATTTTACTAGATCGAACCGATATGTTGCATTTAGGTACTTAACGTTATTATCGAACATTTTCCAATGAATTGCTTAGGGTTTAGATGTAATTAGGCATTTTATTATTGAATACCTTTTGCTCCCGGCTCCGCTCCCCTGAAAAAGATTTTTTCGGGATAAGAGTCCTAGTTTATATTTTCCTGGGATACATTAGAGACTATTTTAAGTGAGCCCTCTAGCTACCGGTAGAAGCCGCGTTCAATTTTACGCAGTAGTTTTTGCGTGATGCGTGTATAAACATCCAGATAAACAGACAAAAACCGTAAAACATGTTATTATGGCTTCTATTGATCTAATAAAATACCCTATATTAGTTTTCTTTAAAACCTATAATGTACAGACATCGGTTTGTTATAATTTTAATCTATATATATTCACAGTAGCTCATAAGGTATTAGTATTAATTTGATAGCGATTTGATAGATTAACTCATAACATTTTATTTTACAATTTCTTTTTGTGCTTTAACTTACCATGGATTTATAACATTAATTGTTTATTGTTGAATATAAACAAATTTGCATGGAATTTTATAGCGCGAAATAAAATCTTTCTAATAAGACTTTTTAGATTTATTAAGAACATATTGTTTACCTATATGTTTTGAATTGTGAATTGCATAATTTTAAATATTATTTTACTAATGCGTACTTTATATCTTGTAGTTGTAAGTGTAACAATGTTTAAGTCTTTCATGAATTAACATTCAGTGTATTTTTCGCGATTATAATAATAATGGATAAAAGTCGACTAAATCCGAAGTCAAGTAAATCCGATGCGATAAAGTTCGCTACTTCTTACCTTTGATGGAATGCCTGTATTCCAATAAGGCATTATTAATACTGCAAATGTCACTATTATTAACTACATATCTTTTAACTATTAATAGCAGTTCATTTTAGTAAACGGTCCGATGTAGCAGCGAATGTGGCATTTTGTTAGAGCCGGCAAGTTAACGCTGCACGAAACGCGCTCATAATGAAACTCGTGACATGCGAATTGCTGTTCAAAGTTTGATTTGGGCATATTTTCGTGAACAGGGACTCAATGAGTTGTTTTAGAAAATATAAATAGATTTATCGCATAGGTACTGATTATTCATATATATTTTGGGGGGTTTGGAAGTCTGACAAGCGCAGCTTCGTATCCATGACGTGCACAGATGACAATGATGAAAAGTCGGAGGAGGTCGCTGGATGCGGGCGCTTTCGTTGGAAATCTTTAGAAGAGGACTATATTCAGCAGTCCTGTGGCTGATGATGACGATCATGATGACTCATAGACATTGATAGCAAAGAAACTGATAGTTGCTGAAATTTTTTTGATAAAACTGTTAGTTTCATAGCAGTTTAGTGTTTCTCGGTGACAAGTAGACACTTGTCTGTGCGGCACTTATATGTAAGCCGCATTGAACTCATACAATACATGTATATTGAAGTTTCATATCGTCTCAATTTCGTGCACTGTTACAATATTAACACTTATTTTGTGATACTAAATACTTAGCTCAATTTATATTTGTTATCTTAATCTGTTAAAGTCTTGCAAATACTTAACCTAAAATTAAAAACTCGACTCCATACCTGTGCCTCATTATACTCGATATTAGGCACAAGGCTCAAGATGCCGGCCATTTGTCATCTGTACAAAATTACGAATATTATCGTCACACTTTCGCCCAATTTGCCGGTGGTTTTGTGACGCGACATTTTGATTGCTCCACTCGCTGAAATTACTGTAATTCCTTTATTTATAAGTATTAATATTAACGTAACAACACGAAATTGGTCAGAATGCACCTCTACGTAATTCGATTACAACATAAATGACACACGGTTGCGGTATGCTTGCAAGTTGATAATGCGTAGGATAATACTGTGCGCAGTAAGTTAAGTACTATGTTCTAGGAAATCAATTGAAATAATTAATATATCATCTTAATTTAACAGGTATAGGATTCAGGCACTTTAAAGATAATTCTCGTGGTTTGTCCACTTCTATATTTTTTTGCGATGAGTATGGAAGAAGCAATTTTTAACATATGCAAATAATGTGTACTGGTTTGGATGTCAGTGATGGTTCACCGACATCTAATGCCTCGTTTAACATGCTTCTACGATTATGAATCGTATTACTATGTATTAAGCTAACCACATTGTACGAGAAGAAAACAGGTAATTACAATTCATTGTTTAAATTTAATCAGAGCCAAACGCTGTACTAAGCGAAGCAGTAAATTGATAAAAGAAGAAAAACTGTCTACATTTAACATAATTCACACTTGTTATCTTTTCCCGAGAGTGCACAAGGCGGTCGGACCGGATTAACAGGCGCGCAGTCACTATGAAGTATGGACCTTCGAATTATTAACCATATTATAACCGACCTAACTTCGGCTGTCAAGCCAATCCGTAATGTCTTGAGATATCTAAACCTAAACCGTTTAAAATATATAAACACTTGCAATACTTATATATTTGCTCATAACCCTAGGCACAGATAAATACATTTTGTATTTCTGAGTTGCAAAGTATAACACATTCGCGTAATAATTAGACAAGAAATAAATAAACCAGGGAAATTATGAATAAATAAAACGTGAAACTTTGTACTTATAATGTCAGAAATGAATCTGTATATCTGTATTGAATTGTACGCCTTGGAAGCTGACAATATAAATATTTATATTGTCAGCTTATCCATATGGATAGAACATGGAGATTAGATCATAATATAATCGTTTTTCTTAAAATTAGCCTACGTTTGTATCGTCGTGCTGCCAGTAATATATGTCTTAAACTGATTTGTGTTTGATTTTTATACTATAAGTGTGATCAATTTTTTTTCAATGTCAACTTCGGTGTCATTGAATTATTTGTCCCGATGCTGAATGCGTCCCAGTGTTCCAATGAGGCGGAATACGAGTGCTAATACCTACAACTCTCGTACTGCCATACGTGTACTATGGATGCTCGTTTCTATAGTAATAATATTATGTGCATTGTGTACGGCGAGGCAGATTGTGTTCTGCGGTAAAGCGATAATTCAGCTCAATCTATGTCGTGAGCGCTAGCGCTTTGTTTTATCCGCTGGCTTCTGTGCGCCTTTATTTAGAAAATTGATGAGAAATGGTTTCCATTACGAACTACCGCCTTATAAAAGATATTGCTCCGTTCGCCGGATCCTCCGCGTTTCTACCTCGGAGGAAATGAACACAAATTTGTTTTCGTGATTGCTAACTTTGGAGCGAACGTATCGAATTGATATCGATATCATTTTCTTGTGCAATCGTATTTCTCATTAGATATTTATGTGTGACCTCGTGAGAGCCACTCCATGTTCACTCACGTTACTAGTGACGTCACGACGTTATTAATGCATTTATCTACCATTATATTCTAAAACATTGTATAAAGCTTATCGCGATAGGATTGAAGATGTGATGTGATATGTGATACCTTTCGTTTGTTGATCGTTTTTAACCAATTAGTAGATGTATGTTAAAAATTATTATACTTTGCAGAGGTTTAAAACAATTAAGTAGAGTATACAACTAGCAACTAGATGATCATTGCATTACTTGAAAGCCCATCGTCGGTGCAACAGCAAAGTTGCTATTGCATAAAGATTTTACTCCGATTTAATGGACTCATATTATAGACAAAAGGGATGTGACTCTATAAAGGGCTCTACATAATGTTAAGTTTAGACTAGCAAATTTATGCAGCTATATACTGCGCAAAAATTTATAGATGCGTTAATAACTAGCTGCATTATTTACAAAATATTATTAAGAAACCTCGGTTGTCTACAATAAAACAAAATTTATCCGTGTTTTCCTGTGCCTTATAGATTATTTAAATAATTCTATATACATGCACGTTCTCCAAGTTTCAAAATTTGTTGAAGTCAACTTGTCGTAATTATTTACTCGTTAAAAATTGTTTTTGAAAGTCGACTTATTAGTTTCTTTGCTAATCTACTTACAACATAAGACAGTAAGTATACTAAAGAGGTTTTATCAATAAAAGTAAAACACATTCGTAAACTTTCACATAATTTCATAACACTTTCCCTAGGTCATCGGTAACAAACACAAACTTAACATGTCTGTTGTAGTGCACGTCCAATTTGCGTGCGATCGCATCTCACCACGGACAATCGGTCGCAAATTGCCCGCCAGTGATTGCCGGCCGACGTTTATCAATATTGCAGCTACCATTTCGATCAACTGCTCTGTTCTATGATCTATGAAGTAATCAATGCAGTAAGTCTAGTACATATTGGTAATGTTATTGATTTATAGTAACGTTGTAGTTATAATATTTTTATGTGAGAAAACATCTAATTTAGCATACTGTGGGCAAATGAGAATGCATATAAACATCCGTAATGCTAATGAAATTGTAAATACGTTGCTGTTTTTGTATGAGGATATATATTATAATATATGTATGATGAGTTCGCGATCGGATATCTTTTTGATGAGACGATACGCAATATAAACCGTTATATGGTTGTTTTATCGGCACAATTAAATTATAGACCAAATTGCACAACGACTACCTAGCGTATGGAGAGGATTATGTTGATTTAAGGCAATTATTGATCTAATTTAATTATTTTATATATTTATTTTTAGTAGACAATGTGTAACTACCTAAAGTAAAAGTAATTTGTTCGTAATTAGAATGAAGTAAGTAGTATAAGCGTTGAAACATTAGAACAAAGCTTTCAATTTCTATTCATCGGGTAGTGATGTGAAGTAAACCTAATAACAGCGGACTCGGATGAAATATCGACCGCGCGTAATAATCACATTACGGCTATTGTTATAAATAATTAAAATAATCGTTTCACCACAAAACCCAATCATTAATTAAGTCGGTCTGTTTTAGAAACTATATCGATAACCGTGGCGTTATAATCAATAATTACAGAATGATATTAAGGTAGACGCGGAACTAATGGCCGTAGTTCGCGTTGCAGGGAGCTAGTGATGCTCAGCAGGCCACCTCCGGCACAAAGCCGGGGTCACCATCACAATAGCGTCACGTTTATCGACGTGTCGAGGGACTATTCAAAATCGATACCGAAAAAAATATCGATTTCCGTAAATAAGCGAGTGTGGCACATTTATAATAATGATGAATGGAGCCATCGGTTGTTCGCGCCGCTATTGCGTGTCCAATCGTGCAACGTTCGACGCCACTCGATATACATTGAGTGCTAATTGAAAAGAAATATTCATACCACGTCCTGCTATAAATCTAATGTAAACTGGGGCGTACATTGTTCTTTACTTTTGGATGCGATGTTAGAGATTTATTGCCATAAATCATCATCTCTTTTCAGTATAGCGGATTATATGTTGTCTGTTACTATAGTGTTAACGCAGAACTTACTATTTAATAATAACTTTACCAACCAAAAGTTGTATGTGAAAACCAAAAGATATTTTGGATTTGTAGACATTCACTTTTAAGAAAAATTAAGTTTAAAACTGTTTAAGATTGAAATTTGTAGAACTGTATTTCACACACAATAAAGTTCACATGTTTTAATACTTCTATTAGATAATGTTCGATATTCAACATAAAACTCCTATACTCCAACAACAAATACTTCAAATTATTCACAAACGTTAAACGCACAGGAAAGCAATCAATCAATTAGGCGGCGTCATTGCAACATCAATTTGCGTGTGACCGCAGCCATCCCCCAACACCAAATGTCGTCACAACCCTTGCCGACGTCGAGTGAGCTAGCGTGTCCAATCTATTGAACCGCCGACGCCGAGCGACGTCACGATCGCGTCCGGGAACACTACCTGACACCTCATCTCTATTGCATCAAATACTAGTCCCATATTGTTACTTAGAAAAACAATCTGCAATGCTTCTCGGTTAATTATAATTTTGCGATAGAATAGTCGGACACGATGTTCATGTAGATTCCAGAGTCCAAAAGAGTATCCTGTTCCTAATATTTATTTCTCCTCCATGAAGATGGGCAGTTCCCCACAATAATTATTCTGATATTAAAGGTGTTAGTGGACAGCAGCGATCACTTACCTCAGATATTTCCTTTTGCCTACATTCTGCATGAAAAAAATATTTGAATATAAAAACGATACGCCAATTTGCAAAATATATTTTCCGATTTGTCTTTATCTAAAACTACATATTTAAAAGTGATAAATTAATGAATGTCGTAAGCTTCAAATGGTAAAGTAACTGTCTTGACTAGTCCAAAAGGCGGCAAAATAACCAACAGTAGAACAGCTGTTGCGTACATTAAACAAAAGTCAACGGAGGCGCGCGTCGTGCCGCACAAAAGGGTCCACAGGCATAAAATAAATGCACTTCCAATTCGTCGACACTAATTACGTAATTATAGGGGAGAAGAAAAAAAAAACAAAATGGCGCGCATTCCCGGCGCCCATTCAACACATTAGCCCACGACATTTTTTGATCGCAACATATTTTTTCTGCAAATTGAAAGTCATGCATGAGAGTTTTTAAAATATGACTGAACGCTAAAATACTTCATTACATCATTGCCGTAATTACCTGCTTACGTTAGTAAATGTTTGAGTTAGCAGTGTTACACAGAACGAGTCATGTAATCTTAAGTGGTATGAATTATCTTCTATCTTCATCTTCTATCTATATCTATACTTATAATAAATCTGTAGAGAGGTCAATTCTGTACATGAAATATATTTCCAAAATAACTATCAGGGGGTGATTAGGGATCGATACTGATGCCAAAAATGCAATTGGTAAATTTTTTGTCTGTCTGTCTGTCTGTCTGTCTGTCTGTCTGTCTGTATAACCGTTATAGAAACAAAAACTACTCGACGGATTTTAACGAAACTTGGTAAAATTATTTTTCATACTCCTGTGCTGGTTATAGTATACTTTTCATCACGCTATAATTAATAGGAGCAGAGCAGTGAAGGGAAATGTTGGGAAAACGGGAGAAGTTACTCCATTTTTTAAGCTTCCGTCGCGTGTGCAACCTTAATGGTTAAAGCTACACAGAAATCATGTATGACGGAAATGTTCTCCTTAAAATTATGTAAAAAATATCCCACGACAGCATATGTCTATCTTTTATGGTTGACTCACAATAACACGTGTAACTCCCGATAGCTTAGCAGTTCGAAGCTTTCTCATTATATTTGTCTACTCTTACGTTTATAACACTCTCAGTCATCCCCTAATTAAAAAAGTTAACATTATTAAATATTCCATAAAAAAAGAATCATAGAAATCGGTATAGAAACACCAAAGTTATACATGATATGCTAATAATAAGCCATCACGCGTGAATACTGAATCCCATCATCAGACCCTGACCGGACAATGGGACCACCTGCATACTACCATACATTAAAAAAACATCCCGACAAATTGAGCACCTCCTCCATTTTTGAAGTCCGAAATCCACGCGGGCGAAGCTGCGAGCGGAAGCTAGTTAAGAATAAGTTAGCAGGATGAGAATATTCACATGTTAATAAATAACTAGATACAAAAGCTTAATTATAATCACTAGATTCGAATACCTACTTTTAAATTATCTTTATTTTAAATTAATGTAATATAAACCTATTGAGGATTTATATTGAATGAATTTTTAAAGGCTAACTATATACAATTATTTAAAGTTAAATTCGCTCGCCCAGTTTCGAAAATAACCAACTATATTTCCAAAACTAAAAACCACGAGAAATTGTATTCAAATAACCAAAGCATATTTTATTAACGAATTATAAAAATATTATGCCGGTTGGGTAATTATTATACAATAATAATATAGCAGAGTTAGCGTAGCCCTAGGAGCCTAACATTTATCTTTCTATTTCTGTTCTCGGAATAAAAGGCCCACTGTAATTTTTTTCAGTGTAAAGGTATAAAACAAATTAATTCAGGCTTGTTCTATCAATGTGACAAATTTCGTCTTATGCATATAACAGCGTATAAAACTTCACAAACTTTTTATATTCTAATCTACAACATTGTAATACTGAATACAGTAAGTAATTATTAATAAATTAAACCCTGTTTTTGGGTACTCAACTACTGAAACATTAACATTCCTTCTTCTTCCTTCATACTTCCGTCATTCTATCAAACATGAATTAATGAAACGTTTGAAGGTATATTGTATATTCTAAATGAATTAAAATAAATATTAATCTCACCCTAACAAAGTTTTATTGTGTTATAACATAAAAGTTTATTACGACTATAATCGTGAAATCAGACTAGCTAATTAGGCTACAAATGGGTGCTCACAGGCATACACGGGCGTATGCCGCGGCCGCACCAGGCAGTTTGTAACACAACTCGCAGTATTTTTCCATAGCATTGACATAGCTGGAGATTACTGTAGAGTATAGCATATGGGTTAGATCGTAATAGTAAGTAGCGTATATGTCGCCGCAGCACTGGTGAATTTCGACATATATAACATGTTGTCGCTATGGAATATAGTGCATATATTTTTTTGCGACACAGATCGCTAAATATATGGACAACATATTGAGTTATAAAGTACTACAAAACATTATTAAATACGTAGAAATTTACATAAATTGTGTTATGAGTTTCGTTTAATACTTAGAATATTAATTTAATATTTAAATTAATATGAAATAAAATTATAAAATGGAAATTCGGTTAGTAATATAAAATATTACTTTAATAAGAGTCTTGATCACAGACAATGTATAGATAATAGTGTAGAAAATTTATTAATATAAATGCTTGTATTTAATGCAAATAGGCAATACCGATAGTCATTGTTTGAAATATAACAAACTAATTAAATCATGCGTGCTATAACGTTATTCAATTTAAGGCCAGTTCCACAACCTTCAATTAAATTTTGCTAACATAGATACTATATATACTCATTTTATTAACAATTATTTAGGAGCATAAAGTGTAACTTTTGTATTTAGTCGGATTATAAATTTCTGTGACGTTATTGGGAAGTTGTGAAACAAACTCTTAAAGTGCTAACTTAAAGCAGTTTGTCGCAAATCGCCAACTGAGCGCTTAGTGCGGCCGTAGGTTTACATTATAGCAAGCACACGGTTACTGGTTCACAGGTCAGCCTTCTCATTACAATGTAGTTTTAGTTCTTTATCAGTCCCTTATTGTACAGTATCGCTATATGCTATGTTTTGTACAGTGATCGTTCTAAATGCCTAAAACAAATGAAAATAGTTTTTATGTTAATAATGTTAAGTTTTCAATCACCTTAACGATGATCTCTGTAGGCTGTGCTTTTTACGAAACAAAATAAAAAAGCTTTATTTTTTCATACAAGCATTGCTTGGATTTCTTTGTGACCTATTTTTTGCGATTCTTCTTTCTCGCATGTTTTAAAGATTATATTGGATAATGCATTTTACTATTTAAAAGGAGTATCTATAAAGCAGATTATATACAATGCAAATATATATAAATAATTAATTTATCGTAATATCAATTCGATTCCCATGGACTAGACACGACGTCGATGGCTAGTTGGAAAGCATGTATGTTTGCGTGTTCGTTGCACACAGGTGGGCTCGGTCACCTGACACCAGCCTCGGAACCGGCCACTTCCGCCGGACGGGGCAATTAGTGACACAACCGCACACATACACACACTGACACACATACACCGACTCTGACCAATGTGATGTTATGCCTAATAAGATATTTTTTTAAAAGGACTATAATTTTTTTAATTAATGACTTTGGGAATCTTTGGCGCTTGGCGATAATTTTCAATGGCATCGTGTCTTTTTATTTAAGCAATATAAGTAATGGAAGATATTAAAATTATATTTGAACTTCGAATGTTTTTTCGGCCGTTTGAAAATTGCATCAAACAAGTATTTTTGTTTCAGCTGACTATCTATTATATCACTAACTTATAACTGATTTAAGTCTAAATATCTTTCACTAACTTCTAGGGTATTATCTCGGGAACCATAAAGACAATATTTTAAATTTTTACATAAATTATTTAATAAAAGATGCTTGATCCCTCCCTATATGAGCTGTCGTATTCACGCGAGGTTAACCTAAAATTTAAGTTTCTTAGATCTTATCAACCAACCGCGAGCAAAATGGAATAACAAATAATTTATATGATCATTCAGGGACAAGGTATTTAATGAAAAAATACTATACAATGATAAGTACAAATATTATGATATTTGTACTTATCATAGTAGTATTATAGCTTCAAGGAAGATTTTTGGTGTAATAATTATTAGAAGTGTACCTATGTAAAAAGTATTTCTTACTACTTTTGCTATTTATAATGTTATGTTGGTTATTGTTTTATAGCATTTTCATATAATAGTCGTATACACGAACTTTGCTAATACAGTTATCACACATTCGCCTTGAAATATGCAAATGAAAATGTCATTAATAGCATAAACATTAGAGTCAACATGCCATAGCGTTTGCCAATGCACACTTATGTCGATCACGAACTAATTATTTGAATTAATTCGCAATTAACGTCAATAGCACGGATGTAAGAACCCCAGTTATGAATAGGTTAAATATTCTTTTAATTCATGAATACGGCATTTAATTACTATCGGTTTTTACAAACGTTTTTTTCTCGCTTACGAGCAGTGAGCGCCGCTTATCTGACAAGAAGTAACGAAGCCTAAAATCCGTGTTCATTATTCATAATTTAAAATTTTGATGCGTTAACTTGAACTTAAAAATTAAACCAGTTTGTATGGTAATTACCAACCTTTTGTGGGGAAGTCATTGTTCTTATAATAAGTTTTATCTGTGACACGGTTCTGTTGGGCTTTCATATTAACAGCGTGAGCCATCGCTCATTTTAAAAAATTATGAAGTTGTCATGTCGTAATCATAGTGTGCATTTTGGATTTTGATTTTTAACGGAATGAAAACAATCTTAATAATATGTGAATATTCATGAATAATTATCATAATATTTTTAATATACATTTACCATACAGGAAGTTTTTTACACGTATTCTGGCAATTTTGTCGTGTCAAGTCGATCAGAACATTATCTACATTAAAAAATATGGTAATCGATGTCGGTCGGCGGTTGTCATTTGCTATTATGTGACTCATTTGCTCGTTTGCCCTCTTCTATTAAGAAAAACACATTTAATCTGCGTAATAAACACAATTAATTCACAATATTATATTAACTTTAGTCAATTATGCCTCATATGGAGTGAATTTAAATACATTGTATGGGTTATTGTGTAAAATAAAGTAAAATTACGCGATTAATTAATTCAGGAATAATTCCGTATGACGTACCTATAATCGAATTATTTAATTTGAAAAAATTGATTTACATTTGTTAAGGGACAGTGACGTAAATGGCCCATCAATATTAATGAAAGTTTCTCTACTGTTTGTTTTGCCGGGATTCGGAACTTATGCCCTATACAATAGGCTTATTTCCTATAAGTAATCAGGATTCATAGATCATAAGTCTAGCAAGCCATGGTGGATTTGCTTATTTTATATCTAACCTTACATTTAGATAGATTCTTGTTACGTATTTTATGAAATTTTTAATTTTACTTCATTAAAACAACTTTTGCTGCGATACTTAACGCCCCACTTTCAAGGTATTTGTCCCACAGAACTGTCAATCGACACATATGTCCTTTTTGTAAAAATACCGTAACGCGAGCACGAAAACCACTTTAATTATTTTTCTATTAGACCAACTGAAATGTGATGTAAAACCCCTAGTTGTCATTAGAAATATAATCACCTGTTTAATGACATAAGTTGCGCCATGCAACGCAGTTAAACGCGAAGTCAGTGCGCGAGTCCGAGGGCGCTACGGTCCGGCGCAGACGGGGGTGGTGTTTGTCCGCCATTGCCCATTGCCCACGGTGGCCCCCGTTGCCCAGTATTGTCCTGCGTTGCCCGGCGGGATCCAGCGATAACATCGCAATTACGCGCTACAAAACGGCCGATATCGCGCCCTCATTACGAACGCAACTTAGCTGCATAATGGATATTTACCAACGATCGTTTGAATGATTTCTAGTGAACTACTATGGAAAAATAGTGCGCGTGTTAATTGTTACTTTGTATGATTATTGTAGGACGTTCTGCGTGATTTAATATTAACAGGTCATGTTCATGCTTGAGGTTTGCTTTAGGTAATTCCTGTCGAATACTCTTTGGATAAATAATATCTCTGAGTGAATGGAGATATTTTCAAAACGTTGACTTTCAGAAATCTTCAAGGAAGAATCCACTCTTATCATAAAGAAAACTAGTATCTGGTATTATTAGTTTTTATTAGTTTTAGTCAAGTGTCAAATTTGGTTGTACGATATGCTTCCTATGCTACAAAAAATCCAACAACGATTTTTTCAGTATTAAAAGTCTCATGCAACAGGCAGGTTTTAATGTAACAAGTTGAAACTATAAAACGCAAATAGGCATATTAATTCCACAAGTAATTACCAAAACGTTTTTGTGCTAAACAAAACAATTTATATCAAACCGGTAGTGAAAGCCTGCTGCGGGCATCTAACCGCGAAACGTCCGTTTTATATCCATAATTTCATAAAGGCTAGATAAAATCCGAATACAGTGACAATTCAGCTTTGTCAGAACAATGGCGCTTGGTGTTTCCCTCGCATTATACAATTTGCGTGTCAAAGGTGCGCGCGCGCAAGTGACATCTAGGCTTTAATACCAAGTCTTTAAACGGCCTCCCATTGTGATTCGAGACAAGTTTTCTAAAAATTGTAATGTGACAGAATCGCTGAGATAATAGAACGAGAAAGTTCTAAACCAATTATGTAACGAAAGTACAATCTTTGGTAACTGATATAATGTCAACAAATGCTCTATTACAAATTGTCATTACATTCTACTATCACGTGGGTTTGTAAAAATAAAACCTAGGTCTAGGTCCTAAATATTGCGTGATTGCATCATCAACATGCTTACATCGCGTAGACATAAATACATAAAATAAAATCGATTGTGTTTATTAAATAGTACATTCCATCAAACCTACACTTATTAACAAAAAGCTTTCATGTTTACGTGCCATAGAAAAAAGTTTCAGTTGTTCAAACATTCCGTGCTATGCAAACAACGATTATACAACGAATCAATCGATATAAAGAAATTAATTACAAAAAAGTGGTGCACAAAGCGCGCGCTCGAGTAATCGCGACAGAACGCGACCCGGCTAAAACGAAACGACTAATTACCCGGTGGCCGGCTGCGATACCATCTCTGTGGTGCCGCGTCACTGCCGACCACTACCGAACAGCCCGACCAGCCCCGACTATCCCCGACGAACCCCGAACACTACCGACCACTGTTTTAAACACTTTGTTAATAATTTTGATTGAAACGAAAGGAAACAGAGTATGACAATTAAAAAACACGTTGACGTGGTAGTTAGGTGTGTTAAATAAACATAGCATATGGGATAATTGGTTGGGTTTTAAGATTATTATTTAGGCTAGAATTTACTGTTTCCGACTCGTGTCGGTTTATAGGTGTTGTAAAAAGGTTAAGTATAAAGAAAATTATAATATATACTTAGGTTAAATAAAACATGATGTGATGGTTCATAATATTTTAATAAAATATTTAGAGCCACTTGTTTCGATCGGTTTCTCACAATAGAGCTCTTAAAAGTTTGATAGTGCTTACCAATCTGATAACATTTTCATAATATCTAATGACTGTAAAAATTCAAGACATCTTAATTGTATAAAAAATCAGTGCTAGCACAACACTACTTGGCGACGAAAAAAGATAAAGCTGTGAGAAATAATTTATACTGCCTAGAAGGTGTGGATACAATGTGTTACCAGAAAATAATCAAAAATGGAAGTATAAAGTGTAGCAACCTTTTGCATTCTAATGTTTTAAGGTTGACTAAAACTACGAAAATACCTCGTTTACTCCCTTTTCTAAAATTCGACAAGTCGCATATCGACATACACTCTTTTGCGATATAGGTAATATCTTCCGAAGCAATAGGAAGAGGCGCTATATCCGTGCTATACGGCTCTGAAGTATATTTTCCAGTCGACGAAGAGGTGTAACTATAGCTAAAATTTTAATATTTTGCGGAAGAAGCTACTAAAAGTTAAATTATGTTAAATTTACGATAATATAATTAACGTCATAAAATTACGACATTGGCCTTAAACATATACTTAGTAATGAATGAGTATAACAGTACCCCGATGCATAATACGTATATTATTTATTATTCATAGTGATTTTATTCGTGTTACAAATGCGCGCCGGAGTCGTTTACGGCGGCGACTAAACGGTACGCTTAATTAAGGCAAAGCGATACAATCGCTTTCGTGTTAAATAAAAATTGCTCCGCTTTGCTATTCAAATTGTACTGTCTGCTCAATTAAGTGTCTTAATGGGGATGTATTCTAAGTATTCCTATCCAATGTCGAAGCGTCGCGTGCAAATGAAATCATTCATGTTAATTGGTCACACTTGCGGTGATCGAGTGTGATTCGGTGTCGCTTGTGAAATGTGCTTTATTGCGTGTAAGCAAATATCGTTTTTTACATCTCATATTCTATTTATATGTATAAATTCAAATCAATTTATTTCAGTATATGGTTTATTAGCGGAAAGCAAGCTAACAACATATTTAAATAACATACTCGATCCACTGCTCAAATCACTAACTCTTACAGTACTTACTTAGTCCGTAGCAGATCGTGTGGGTTTAAAGAACATTATGTTTTAATAATTTGCAGTAACAGCATTGAGTTATATCCTCCTTGCTTAAAGATGATTTTTTATCTAATAGTAAAGATTAGTTTCCGGATGGTTGAATCTAACTCATGAAGGCAATTGGAGATCTAAGACTCTAGTCTAGCAGCGAGCAACCTATAAATAACTGAAATATAAGATTTGTGACGTGATGAACAAATTAAATTACATATTTTTATGTCTTATCTTTAGACACATACAACAAAGCTCATACATAAAAGTAATCTAGCCTGAACATATATTTTATGCATAATATATGCGGTAAAAATGTGTTTTGTCTAGAAACATTTTTATTATAATAAATTTAGTGCTATCACCAAGATCATTGACGTTAACGCAAAGGTTAGATCATTAAATGTTAATTTATATCGACTATACAATAGCTTTTGTTGCTCCTGAAAATATAAATATATATGGATCAGTTGGTTCTGTAACGAAATGTCGCAGATTCAATTTAGGGCAACAATGAACGTATTTATTAAATTATTTCATTATAAACTTAACCGTTATAAAAGTCAAATTTACAATTTAAAAAAGGGAGCATCTGTATTACATGCTTATTCGATTCATCCACTCTTCACATAAGAAATGTAAAATAATTGACTCGTTGAGTGACAGACACTACCCCGCTGCGCTATGATCGTGCCGCTCTACCTAATATTCGTTTATGTTCATAAACCACGAATTAAAAGATATATGAATAAAAAGTTAGTTATAAAAAAATCAATCTCCTCATTAAGCATAATTTCAAAATTACCAGTGTTCATTGATTTCATTAATGTAATCTAATTTCATGCACCCACAATATATGTAAAGATTTTACTTCCAATATTTTTTTGGCATAAACTCTACCATAAAGTTAGCCTGAAAAGAATCCTATAAAAATATGACGGTATGACGTTATAATTATCTGTGAAACTAAGGTTAATAATATTTTTTTAGATTTTTAGATTTTTGCCAACTTAAATACTTTCTAACTTAGATAGCCTCAGCTAAAACCTATGTATATCGTAGCATAAAAAACAAAAATATATATATAAAATGAAAGGGATAAAAAACCTTTTCACATAAAATAATTATCACCCGCAAATTATTTAGTATTATTTTAAATTTAAAATGTTATATTTCAAAGCGGCCGGTAGCGAGAGTAATATATTTTTATTGTCATCGCTTGATTGAGGCAGGTGTCCACGAAACGCGAACATTAATCGTGTTTCACTTCGACCACGTAATGTACATTTAAACTTAAAGTCAGATGCATTTTGTTCAGTTATCGTTTCGCTATAATAAAAATTACTTGCGTTCATAAAGTATTATTTTTTGGACTATTGTGAAGATAATAACGATTTTAATTTTGACTATACGCATACTACATTATACAACACAGATACCTACGTAGTCGCGTTTTATTTATGTTTGAGATTACGACCATGTTTCCATATGTTATGAATAAAGAGACGTTACAATTCTTAGAGATTCCTATCCATTATAAAGTTATAGCAAACAAACCACCGAACCTTGAAGAAAACTTACGTCTCAAGTCTTAGATTTTTCACTAAATCATATCATCTCAGAGCGAAGTTTGCGCATGGTGTGAAATTTCAGAACGCTTAGTGTATTCATTCAAAGTAATACATTAATTGCATACAATATGAACAGTTCAACTATTTTAATTGCGTCCATTAGCTTCGTTTACGTTGCCGACCTAATTAATATGCAAATTAACAATAATATTTTAAAGTTCTCCTCGCGGCGCCTGAATAAATGCACCGCTACCACTTTCACATATTGTTAGTTTTATAATAGCTGCATCTAATTACGTGCACAGCAAACACACACATAGAGACTCTAACAGTATTTTTATATTTCCACGATGGCGGTCGGTTTTTATGTATTTACACAATTGATTTGTTAAATAATACTTGATGACCTAAAAGATAATACGCAATTTGTGGTTCAGTCGGGTCTTTTTGTCGGTTATCATGTTTTGAGATCCTTCTTCTATTTCAGGAGCGATGATTATCAATCAAATGACGTGTGTTGCAACACTCCCAACAAGAGTTCTCTTTACAAACTATTTGCACAAATTAAATTATCATCTATTTACAACACATTTCGTGACAACTAAGTATGTTCGCTTTTCAACATTTATTATAATACCAGGCGCACATAAATTCGTAAGTATAATTTGTATAGTAGAGTGGAGGTGTGTATCGTATAATGAGCGTCACCGCCGCTGGACAAAAAGCCTAAATGGTTTGTAATGAGTAATTAGGAGTGAACGCAGCGTTGGCACCGGCGGCGGAAGTAGATACACATCTACAGCACAGCACCGCCGCGCCACACAGCGCCACACCGAGCCACACCGCGCCACACAGCGCTAGCGAGGGAACTATTGTTCATTAATTGCAAATACCCTTTACACGACCAAATTTTATTAACACTTACTTTTCATGTCCTTATTTTTAAGAATTAAATTCTACTTAAAGGAATAAAGATTAAAAGAAGCGAAAATGTGTTTTATCTAGCTGTTAACAGCATTAAATTCGATTATTTTATCGATTATTCATACTGGAAAAACACATTGGTTATTTATAAAATGAGTTTATTATTTATCGTTCTTTTGGAAATTTTAATAAGTTTATAGGATTACAAAACGTTCTAATTAAAATCAGCGTGTACATTATAATCTGTGTTGGATTTTTTACATTATAATTAACCCTCCACAAAATTTTAAAAATTTATAATTTATTTATTTTTGTGTCGAAAACTCTTTTCCTTCTTTATTTTGAAAGACGTAGATAGGTATAACTTAAACTTCTTTTTTATAAATATTTAACGTATAAAAGTATTCAATGTACTTAATTACAGATTTTAATTAAATTCATATAATGATTTATAAATATATTTTTATTAGCTAGGGAAGGTAAGCCATGGAAAACACATCAAAGCACCTGACACCACCTGTAATCTTTAGTGAAATATACGAGCGCTGGCGTGATCGTATCTTTGACTAAAGATTACATTATACAACATAGGTACATCAATTTGTAAACAGCAGCGTATTGTTATGAAACACTAAAGTGATATAAAAATGTCTAAAATTACGTGTGGTTAAAAATAATTGCAACAACATTGTTATTTAAGGAAGGCATATTTGCCTTTGTTATAATCGACAACTTACCAGGAAACATTAGTTGATAAACAACTATAAAATGTGGTATAAAACGCAGTGAGGAAATATTCAAACATAATTCAATCAATTAAACAATCTTTTAACAGCATTTAGTTTGCAACGGGAGGAAGTAGTTCGAGCAAACTGACCATATCTTTCAGTTTTTAATCGTAACGTAACAAAACTTATTGTTGCAAATTGCACAATTTACTATTACATCGTACATTTGCGTAATTACTTTAGTTGCAGTTTTAGGATTTTTCCTTTATAAACGAGAACATTTCTTTTATTGTTACGTGTGCAATGCTATTTACGAATCCGGATGCGTATTGCATGATTGTGAAGCAATTTATTTTTCTTGAATTAGTAGGTCGGTTAAGATATTAACTGTATAAGATTCAGTAATCCAATCTCAGTTCACTGTAGACTCTATTAGATTCTATGTTGAACTGAGACATGGCATAGAGCGATCAAAAATAATTTCTTGCAGTTCTAACCTCTAGCAGTGACAATCATGAAAGTTGGACGACTAATTAACATTATAGCTACCGATTTTAATATATATTCAGTCATATATCTAGAAATAGTTTGAAAGTTTTTACTATGTTTAAGTTGCTGGTTGGCTGCAGGAGGTATTGTATTATAGAAATATTTCAGGTGTAATTCTGACGTTTGAAGTTTTGAAGACGTGTACTGAATAATAATTCAATTGCAAAGAAGAAATTGATTATTTTTCAATTTAAACATCCCACGTATACTTATATTTCAACTAACTGTGCTCTATAAGGTCTATTCAAGATGCTTTGCAAATCTGGCGCGCTAAGTTAGTGTCATTTTGATGGTGACATTATAAAAACTGCGAGTGTAGTTGGTATTGTGAAACATTTATAAGTACTAGCATTTGTTAGCTTCTCTAGCCTCGTGAAAGTCCTTTCCTGGATGAAACGTTGCCAATTTGGTAATCCATAAATCCTATAGACTAAATTTCGTCCAAATCGATTAAGCCGTTGATGCCTTTATTTTAAAAAATCATTCAAACACACAAACGTATCAAACTTTCAAATTAATAGGTAGGATCACGGATAAGCTATATTTGCATTAAGAATTACATTTTAATGACATACAGATTTCATCTTCTAACTTTTTCCTAGCTATAATGTGATGGGAAAAGTGTTTATGATAAACGACACTTTTCTGTAATGAAATGAATGCATTTTGTATTCATTTACATCTTTTTTTCTATTTTCAATTAAATTGTAATTTCCTGATGTTTAAAGTTTTTAATGGCTGGCCAAATGAATCTACCACCTTTCCTGGAAGACTTACATGTCATTATGTGGACAGGTTAAATAGAACTTGTCCGAACATCGTCTAAGATGAATTAAAATTCAAGGGAAGACAAAATAATGTAAAAATCTCGCAAAGTTGACTAGATAAAAAAAGGGAATGACCAACATTGAGAAACAATAATACATATTATGTGTCAGATATTTCCACATATCTCTATATGTGCTTGGACTATTGAGTGACATACTGAACGAAAACACACACACACACAAAGAAGCCGTTATCCCCGAAGCGGTAGGCAAGGGTTCATCTAAGGTATCCACTTTTCACCATGAGTGTTCCGTTCCATAATGTAAGAATGAATGAAATGCGAATGAAAATGAAAATGAATGCGAGCCTTTCGCTATATCGGGCACAAACTCCAAACTTCGTGCTGATGCTGAGTAGAAAACTTCAATATCACCTATTTAAAAAGTTACTAGAGGTATATTATAACCTCTTCCTAATATTGTTTTCATAATTTGTACAAAAATAAATTTGATTAGATTAAAATAGAATGGCTCATTATATTTTAAATAATATTAATTCCAATTGCTTATCTAATTATCAGCTCAAAATGTTAATTTCATTGCTGTTAGTAAAAAATCTTCGTGTTGGTCGTGATTAAACAACGTTTAAACCGCATAAATATTAATTTTTGCGCTCGGCGATATCTACTTTGCGTGTAAACTTGGCGTTTATATTTATGTAATGCTTTGCTCACAAAAAACGTAGCAAATGGACGTATTTGTAATTAAGCTCGTTATTTCAATATTGTTGATACCGAGTGAAATTGCCGTTGAACACTTAAGAATATTACTTACAGCGTTTGTTCCACTCGTGAGCGGTAGAGAGTTGCTTGCGGTTGATAGCTTCATGAATTAAATTTCAATAAACAGTTAAATACAAAAGACAATTACTTACAATGTTAAGATTTCTTTATATTTAACGAGCAATTCCAATTAATAGATTTAATATATTTCTTCTAAGAATTTTTCAAATGTATGTATAAACCTACTGGTAAAAACTTTATTTCGTTTTTAATCGCCCTCACCGAATTGAAAGAGAGTTTTATAAACATCCATCACGCATCAAAGCGGTGAGATGTTCGCCTAATTTGGCGATGTGCTCCACTGGTTTGATTTGTATTCATAATCAAAGGTCTCCTTAAGTTTTAGGTTAGTTGTTGAACGCGGGCATGACGCGCATTATCGCTAGCTCACATTGACAATGACCAAAATTAATTAACGTCGATGGTGGTAAAATGTTCTATGCTTTTTCAACTGCAGGTGGTCGTTAAGGATTATTTTAAATTGGGATATTAACTGGTCGGCTCGGCCACCGCACTGACCCTACGCGATGTAACACGCAATAGTTTGTAGAGGCGATTCTAGAAAACGGTCGTTTTGCGATTAGATCAGCACAGGGGAATGAAACTGGGGAAGTCACGGCGCGGGGGAGGGTGTTGTTAATTGCTCCGTTTTGTGAACACGGCCGGTGGCGTGCCCCGCGGGCAATCACCAACCGCTGACTGATTGCTTTTTAAATAGGTTTTATGCCAGCTAAAAATGTTTCGAAGGAAATCAAAGAAAAGTTTCGTGAGGTATATGCGAGCGAGGACAATTCGTTTCATAAACTTAACTGCCGTAACCGTTGGACAGGAAACGTTAATGATGTAACAGCATATCGATAAATCGGTCGGACGTAATGCAAAATAATCCGAATGCACCGTGACCGCAGATTATGAAGCGAACGATGGATACTGTCGATGTCCTTCTATGTAGATGATTACAACACTAACGGAACCATTGTTGCAAATGGAGATAGCACACATAATTTAACACGGGGCTATTAAATGAGCCTGAGCCGACACCTAGCCGTAGGAAGTGGAAGGGGGGGGGGGGAGTGAGACGGGGCGATAGCGTGACAAAACGGAGTTAGCCCATCGGCGCGATGCAATGCTACCTACGCGAGGTGTTCGTTACAACTGTTTGACTACAGACACACAAATTAAATGCACTTTTATTTAGCCACACTATTTTTTAAAGCAAATTGTTCTTGTCCATAGTGTTGTTCATTTCGCTCGAAATGCAAATAATAAATGCTTTGTGGAATTACAGTGTAATAATATGTTGAAAGTGTTTGACGAATACGTGTGTGTGTTAATTATTTCGTACGTTATTCGTCTTTGATGTTAAATGATCACGCGCGCAAGGGCTGTACTGTTATTGTATTTTATCAAAATACAATTGTGTAGCAGTGTTTCTGGGCAGTATACTTACAGAAAGGTGTGATATAGAAAAACAATAATTACTTTTAATTGACAACATTTTAATTACAAAACACCACAAAATCTATTGGACATAAAATGCCACTTCTCGGTTCGCTTAAGTACTTTGCCGTAGTCTATAATAGCATTAGGTACTTTATTACATTACATTTAATACTTTAAGTCGCATCATTACTAACAATACATACATATTATATGAATAATATATTTATAATATACAGCATCTTTGCACAAGTTGTCGAAATTATCGACGGCGGTACTTGCATAACCACATCCGCAGCAAAATTATTCATATTACTGGCAATATTGGTACCTAAAAGGAAAAATAATAGAACTGATTGCAAAATTTCTGTATTATAACTTTATAACACAATAAATTCATCCTATTACAATTATTTTTGATCGTAAACTGAAGATCGTGTTAAATATTCGTGTTCCCGATGGATGTGGTAATGCAACTTGTCTACACAGAGCATCTTATTTAACATAAAATTAGTAGTATTTATTGGAATGCATTTGATTCCGCCTTACACATCTATTGTAACTTACAAGCTTGTGTAGAATATCTACTTAATCAGTTTATTTCTATTAAATAATACAACATCAATTCTATATTACACATTTGAATAGTCTGCACTTACAATATCACAATTTGGACGAGCGCTGTCCACATTACAAAACCGGAAAATAACTCAAATAATAGAGTGCAAAATAATTTGTTGTGCGATGAAAACGGAATAAACGAAACCAGAACCGACCAGTAACTGACAGTTACCGAATGACGTCCACATTTTTAAGCACTTTTCTCACTTTTTAAAGTCATTGAAAGTCTGTGTCGTTCCCAAATAATGTGATTCAGATTAAATAATTTTCAAATGTTTCACGAGTTTTAAAAGTTCCTTATTCACTGCCTTTAAATATTAAAGTTCAAGTCACTTCACAGTTAGACATGTATGGGTTCATCGTCGTCGTCTTCATCGGAACGTCTCTCGACGGAGGGTTCCCGAGGGGAGCGTGGCGGGGGCGCGGGGCTACCAGGGTCCACGTCTGGAGACGGCGTGCGTCGCGCCTGCGCGTAGTACCCCAGCGCGCCCAGCCCTGGAGCCCCCAAGGCCCCGAGGTGCGCCGAGGGACCAGGCAAGCCCAGCCCTAGTGGAGGAACGCCGGCTAGTGGCGCTCCCGGGTATAACCTGCCATGATTGAAAACCAATATCAACAAAATCTCAAGCACAGGACAAACGATACGTAAATAAATCAATAGGAAATTATTGAGAATTGATGCTCGAGTTTGCTACAACGGGAGCCACGGGCGTGAGTGAATATAAAAGCAACATTTATAGTTACAACATACCGATAAGGTAAAGGTTTTTGTAAGGTGTTGGCTGTCGCCGAGGCAGCCGCGGCCGCGGTGGCAGCTGCCTGCCGGTAGTAGAGGTCGGCGGCGGCAGGCGCGGGCTGCGCCGGGTACGTCGGCACCCCCGCCCAGTACCCGCCGTACAGCCGCTGGAACGCCGCGTAGTTGCCCGCCTCGGCCAGCAACTCTAAACCAACAGCCGTTTGACGCTTCCATTTCGTCCTGGCAACAAAAATGTTTACGTCATTCAATCATTCCTTTATAAATCAAAAACAACAACATTATCCTTTACAATTTAGCTTTTAATAAAATAAAACGACAGCATATGATATTCTAAAAGCCAACATTACCTACAAACTTCGTGACAAATCGTTCATAGTCCATTACATTTTAGATCAATACGAGCCGTTGTGCGAATCCCACAAGAAATTACACAAAAACGATTTATGTCACATTACAAACTTAAATGGAGTCTAAAATTTTGTAAACTATCGTTTACGGACCCCGAAAACCATAGATCACTAACCCTACGCGTGTGACCCCAATCGTCATCAAATTTGTCACAGAACACTCGAGAACACAAAGAAAACGGCGCAATGATAGCGGCAATAAAAAATATAAATAAAATAATAAATTTGACAAAACGTCTTGGACACTAGTGCGTTCACTGGAGCGTTGTCGAGTGCTTTAATTTGATTTATTTGAATCGTTTCGGAAAGGGTGAGCAGGGAGCAAGTATAAATTACGTCATATTACCACGCCAAATTTTTATTCTATTCATTCAGTTTGATAACTCCAGCATCTCATCCGAGTTTGAGAACTCACATCTTTATTATTAACTAAGTTTGACTGCATTTCATTTGATAGTGTATTTTAAAGTAGGCAATGAATAATATTATCTCAATTATTCTTCGTAACGGCTTCGAATGTTAAACATATAAATTAAAATAATTTAATTAATTTAATGTTTTTTGTATATACCTATTTCAAGAAATACTATTGAGCATTGTTTTGACATCATTTGTATTATAATACGGTAGCCACCTATACCTATAAATATAGTGTGAATATTGCAAATAACTGAGCGCCATGGTAATTTTGTTACAATATTAAACACGATTATACATTCAAGATGATGCTTTTAGGCTGGGAAGAGATAATTATTAATCTAACCAAATGCCACACTGTTTTGGTTTTAGTGATATTCGTATATTTTACACAACAAACTCCATTTCATAATTTAATAGCGTATTTTCTAGTTATTCTAAGCAGTCAACGAAATAGAACATAAATAAAACTACCACCCCATGCTCCAAAATTTAATTTAATTTCGTTGTCGGGTACTCGATTAGTTCCAAAGTGGTTGGTTATTGTCATCGAGTGAGGTTTTTATTAATTCGTAGGGAGTTATTATTGCGATGCGCATTATCATTGGTATTATTATTGTACGCGGGGCCATTGTGACCGCGGCGTCGTCGAGGGGTTGCGGTTGTTAGCAGACGCATCACTGGTTACCTCGTTAATTAATTTCTGTAAATGGATCATTTAATTTTATTAAATGGAAATGAGCGGTTCACGTGCTCTGACAGCCGTCTCGTAATAATTAATGTCTACTTATACAATATTACTGGCTGTATAAAAGTTTTCACTAATAAAAAAAAACAAATACTCTTACCGCGATGGTAATTACGCTTCGCCTTTAGAAATATTATTGTAATAAGTCTTTAAGCCGAATTGTGCCTAATTTAAATACCATTCTTTAATTTATCAGTAGCTGACAACTGATTGATAGAGAGCGACTGTTCTCTCATTAATCATGTTATTATGACGGGTTATTCTTAAGACACGTCGCTCGAGAGCACTTATTTAATTGTCACGTGGTAAATGAGAGGCAATCTGCTCAGTGACACCGTTCTTATTGTTGCCGCCGCGGGCCACGGACAAAAAGCTTTCCGAACGCATCTAAATTCGGCCTGCCATCTCAAGTCGACACTCAACCGCCCGATACGGTCCTCTCTTTCTATCGCAGAGGTGGCGCGTACAAAGCGGGTTTCTTCCGTCTCTGTTGCGCAGTCGCCCGGCGGAGTCTGAGTTCGCTCCGCCCAGTGGTTTAGTGATTTGATGCTGCGTGAACTGATTCAATTGTGTTAGAGCGGATCGATCCGAAAACGCGCCTTAACAGTTAACGTTAAAGACGAAAATGGTCCGGTAAAACGATCCCGCTTACGACCTCTCCGAGGGGAGGATGTTTATCTCGGTTTGAGTTTTTCGACGACGTGATGCGAATTCGGCTTGTATATCCGGTGGACAAAGAGCACTTTCATCGATCCGAGTGATCCGCGCAATCCGCGCCGCGCTCGCCGCTTACGCCGCCACCGCCCGGGGTGGCTCCAATTTGAACTTTATCGAACGTTATTTATACGCTGCTTAGAAACTTTCAGAAACATGTTTGTACGAGTGCTCTTATAGCAATTGTTTGAAGTTGAACACTTTTATTGTTATCACCGGATATAAACGCCATATCCTATAGCTTTGACTCATATCTCGATTTACTATCAAATATTTATGCGAGTGATACAACTTGGGTTTAAATATTTTTACGTTATTGGTACTTGTTTTAATCAGTACTGTGAAGCAATGTATTAGGTAGTTGGACAAATTGGCATATCCAACATTGTAGAAGCGTGGCGGGGCCTGAACCGGTCCACGCGGGTGATAGTTTGATTAACAACTACGTAGTTTGCTGAGCCTACGTAAATTCCCCGACAAGCCTCGAATTGCTGTGCGCGATTAATGTGTGTTCTGAGTTAGTGTGCATTTGAAATCACTACAGCGAAGTGAGCGCCTCCGTTTCTAAACATATCAATCGATGGCTACATTTCGCATTCTCGCACGTCGTAAATTAGCAGTTATGGCTTTGGGATTTCTTCGGCGTTGGTTTGAGCTATTGCTGCGTCAGGGTCATAATAAATGCTAAATTAAACAATTGTGAAGTTCGACAATTTCGTTTATAGAAACTCACGAAACATTCCGATACTTTTGATTCAGCATCAAAAACATGTGAATCACAAAACTAAGACCACAAAGCTACAAATATCGGATGTTTGCTAACATTAATTGAACGTTCCCAGTTTTTGTGTTGCATCACGAACTAAACTTAGCGAAATTATAGTTGGTAATCCAGCAATCCGCTTATTAAAACCCGACCGAAATTGAAATGGCATTTGCAGTATAATGATTAGTTGGATGATAAGCCGGACGACCGCTGCGTCCTTGGTTCGATTCCCGTGTCTCTGGAACTGTAATTTGGCAAGTTCTGCATAACCGATTAAACTGTTTCTTGGTAGCTACGCACCTACGCATTATGTCATTAGGGTTGTGGGTACACACGTGTGGCATTTTAGAAGCGTAGGACTCCACTGTTTTTATTTGTTTATGAGTATATTCGGGATGACATTTTAACTTGCAATGTTTTATAATTAAAGATATTTGAAGACAGTAAATTGTATGTTATATAACTGCGTACTTATAAAATAAAATTATATGTACGCATATATAAAATAAACTTGTGTTCTACATACACTTGTTGGAAGCTGAAACTAGTTTTTCTTTTACAGTTCTTGAATAACTACACCGCGAAACTAAGATTTATACATTTTAAAATTACTACTGAAATCAGAGTGAGAATTATTGAAATTAAACTTCATCGAAAAGGCAAATGTAAGTAGTGTGAACCGATCCTTCACTTACTCCGCGGTTACATAAATGATACGAATTTACCCATAACGCTAACCGTTTAGTCACTAAAGGCCATTTGCATAAACGTGCCGGTTTACGTTCGTAAGTTTTTCAAGTCAAATTTTATTGTTTTAACTTGCTTGAAGTCGACCTTTTACATTCGTTAAAACCACGAAAAACATAATAATTGTTTTGATATCATGAATATTGCTTTTTGTATGTGTTTTTTTAATACTTACCTAATGTAAGATTTAATTGTAAGTATGAATCTTAATTAGTTTCTAAGGTAGTTATAATATATTTTGTAGCATTTTAAATGCTTTAAACCTCAGCTTTAATAATAATTGTAGTTATTATTGAAGTTTAGCGAGTAATTATTTGCAATGTATGTACCTATTCGTATTTTAATTAGGTTATCTATTTAACAATATTTTAGTTTGTTAGTATTTGGCAACTACGTAATTATATTTATTTAATACGCAGCAGTCAATGCAATCCGTTAACATATTTCTATTTTATGGTAATCGTTATTCTTACAATGCGATGTCATTTCATTCCTATTGTAGAAAATACCTAAAGTGAGGCCATGATTCCATTTAAAAATGCAACTATATCTAATAATGGCTTACTTATAACAACGTGGTTTTTTCACTGTTTTACGTTGAGATATCGCTCTCAAAAAGGATTCATAAGTTAAACACACTATAATATTTCTAGGTATAATGTTTTTAGACCACAATAGGTATAATTAGAAACTAAGTGTACCATCGTCTGCATAGTTCTAGGCAGACAGGCCAGTGTGCTATTATAGAGAGTCATTAGCTAATCGCGGCGGATTACACGTTGCATCGGCTAAACGGCGATAAACGACATTCAGCCAGACCTGGGACTATTACGATACAGCAGTGTGATTATATAAGTAATTTATTTAATACGAATGAATTAATAGTATATGTTTCGATTCTGCGAATTTAGACATTTCTGTGGTAATATTATGTTGTATTTTTATGTTGTGGGATTTTTAACTTGTAATAAGTATACAGAATTATAAAATGTTTCTATTAATTATATTTAGTAATTTGTTGACTGTATAATAAAATTTTGGAATAAAAATAATCATGTTATTTCCACATTAACAAATAACAATGTACCCAAAGCGTATTAAATTTTTATGTATTGATTCTTTATCTTTGCATTACCCAAACAAAATTGTTTTCGTTCCTGCTAATTATCGACCGTAACGCGAGTTAAATACACTCGAAGCCACTTCAAAACAATTAAAGCGGAGTGAACAAAAACAGTGTCAAAATGTGTCTGCGGTGTGGTGATGAGGCCGCGGCGCCAATGACTTGCACGCTGCGATGCGCCGCGCGAGATCACTCGCCAGCCTGGCAGTTCACACGTTGACTCGAAATAAGAGCTAAGGGCTCCTTGAATTTTCTTATATACAAATATATTAAGTTTTGCATTAAAGAGATATTTAAGCTGGTAGTATATGTGCGTTGAAATACATCCATATTCATTTGCAAAAAATCACAGAAAATTTCAATTGTTACTTTTCTATATTTTGGCGGAGATTTGATCCCCTAACAGGGGTACGCTTATGCTCAACCAAAATGATCAAAAGTCTTTTTTTGACAAAAACGATTGAGGTTTCTTAAAGAACGAAACCGTCATCACACACATAAAATTACCGCACGTGGTTGTCATTTTCACTCACTTAGATTTCACTCTCTATTCTCAAATGCATTATTTTAATCTCTCCATAGAACACAAAATAAACCAAGATAGTTTTTATGCGCAAGGTTTAATAAATCATTATTTTTTACGTTCACGTCTATAACCCGTAACACGTTATAAAGTATACCTATTTGCAAAGCAACACGTATAGTAAGATACGCATATACATAAAACCACTTTATTCGCAAAGAACAAACACAAGCGGCCTAGATCATTATGTAGATATACGGTAATTTTAACAATAATCATCAAAAGCAAAATGGGGATTCTTGTTAACTAATTCGACTTAATTACTTTTAATCTTGGTGAGCAATTAAAATTTCGCGTTCCGTGATTTTAATTACTTATATATTTTATTTAACTACAACATTCATGCTTAATCGTTCTTGGTGAAGGATATTATTTGGATGTGTGTGTTATTTTAGTGTTTGAAGGTACTAGAAATAATGAAATTGAACTTTTATTTTCAATACCTACTCTATAAATGTTTCACTACGGAGTAAGCCTTCCGTGAGTTTTCTGCCGTTGGGAATTAAATCATATTCCACAGTTTACACAACGTACTTATTTATAAAACAAAATATACTCTCAATTGTGTCAAAAACTTTAAACTAAAAAGGATGATTATAGATTCATATTTTTATATAAATTAGAGAGCTGGCAGAATAATTAATGTGATGAAAACCTTAATAGTATGTGTTTTTTGTAGCGTGTAAAGTCAAAGACCATGCTGCCAAGACATAACTAATCTTGCTTTTAGGTAGGTTCGTTTTTTTAGGTAAAGTCAAAACATTATATTTTGAATATTAAATGCTGGAAAAAATACTTAGTTAGTGTAGCAATCGAGATATGTTTAAAGGTTTACAATATTTGTTTGTGCACAAATTGATTAATGCAATAAAATTGTGCATTATGCCGGTTGCACACCGAAAACGGAGTTATCTTAAGTTTCTAAGTTTTGCTCGAATAGCTGCGATTCTTTTTAATTGTTTGCAGTTTGAGTATGTAATTTAGGCTATCTACTAATTTTTATTTTCTCAATGCGAGGTAAGCTAAACATAGTTTTGTTTTCAGTCTGCAACCTGCATAACACCTGCGGAAACTGAAAATAAACTTTGTAACTATGCACGATTATGATAAACGAGGGATAATTTGTTATTTTCTGCTTAGGTATGTTGATTAGCTTCTTTGTTTTGCGTTATTACATGATTTCCTCACACGCTTACAATGTAAACGTCCGTATTCTATATTAATTACAGATTTTAAGGTCATCGAAAGTCAAGCGTCTACGTTCCTTGTGAGTAAATTTTATCAACTTTATGATTGTTATATTTAAAACAGCCTTATATATTTAACTAGATATCTACTACTGTGCTAGGAAGACATATATGCCTAGTTGTCGTCTTTATCCTTATACGGGTTTTCTTTTGTCAGATTTTACATACCTTCGATATTTGTACAAGAAAGTCTCTGGTACGCAGGTTCTTTAACCATATACTTCTTTCATCAGTAAATCGAACCATAAATATATAAACTACAGTTACACAGGAAACACACGTAAATACGAAAAGTTATAGAAGAGGGTCCAGTGGAAAGGATCGAACTCGTAAGCACTGTTACTATCGTTCATTTCTCGATATAAGAACAATATACGTATTAAAATAATGCCAAGTAGGTAGGTATCAATATCTATATTTTAAGTATTGCATCGAAAAACTTAAGACCTATTAAATCACTATTTGATTTGGACACAGAGCACGGGTGTTCCGAAGGTCTTGTCTCCGTAAACCGACCGCAACGCCACAAAAACAGTAGAAAATGACCGCACACAAAAGCCATTACATTCTCCAATTAACTCCGATTTCACACCCTTTCACGAACCGAAAAATCGAAGCCCAAACACTAGTTTACTCGAAATTATACAAAATCAACAAAAAGCCGCGACAAAAAGTGCAGACGACGGGGCGATGCGGTGCGGCGAGCGGCGCCTCTCGCGGCGGCCAGCGCAGTCGGATGAGATACAAACTCTGCTACCATGAATGTGTTCTATGACTATTGTACGGAAGTTAAATATAGGTAGTACATTAATATATTTGAATTAAATAGTATTAAAACCCGAACGTTAGCGATTACGAAACAATTAGCCTAGACTTGATCACTAATTGGAATGGTTTTGGTTCTAAATTTTTGTCCGTAATGTCGTACCTACTTCTATATATACTTAATATTTATGAAAATATTCGTAGATTTATAATATACAAAGGTATATTCAGTGCGTTTATTATCTATGATATTCAATGAGCACCTAAAAAACACTATAGATAACTATAATATTTGCTGTATAAATAAGAAACAGTTTTCTCATAACTTTAATACTGTTAAAACTAAACTTCGCACGTATCGTATCTAAGCTACAACGGCCATTTAAGACACATGACAACCTTCCCGTGCAAACACATTTGCTTGTTAATTAATAAACATAATTATTTTATGAGAGCTTCATAACATGATCACTGTACCGCTACTCCAAGGAAAATGTTTTAGTGCGGAAGTCTTTTAAACTTAATAATTCTAATTAACAACCACAATAGTAAAACATTTCATATAATGAAAACGTATAAAGGTTAATAAACGTGAATCTCATTGCCGTAATCCACATTGTTTATAACAAACTAAAGCTTTAAAATATGTAACGCCAGATAATTGAATACATACAAATGAGTTTTCACGTATGTTAATTTTTAAACTCCAATCGCATAATGAACAGACATAATTGTACGGCCTTGATTAAAAAGATGGATATTCAATCAATAGAAAATTAGTATAGTTTGTTTTTAGCTACCGTAGTTTTTATAGTGGAGTGGGTCGGAGGCGGCGGCGCCTAATTACAAACGTTTGTTTTTGAAATAGCCGCCCGGGTACAGTCGGCGATAAAACTTATACATTATTTTTTTATATTGAAAATGATGAGTTAGAAATTATACCCTCCGATTTGGGTGAAAGCAAAAGTCACTCTGTATTAGGGCAACGTAATTTTACATGTGGAATAAAAAATCTTTTTAGATTCGCGAGACCATAACCCACATAGATTATTTGGCTATACGTTAAGTCGCTAAGTATGGATAAGTTCTTTTCTTTTTATTTACTACTACTTTAACCACTTTGCATTCACTTGCGATTGCGATCGGTAGATTTTATACTAAGTAGAGTCTAATAGATAATCCGCTCTATATGATATTTTCTTCCAAGATATAAGATGGTAAATCTAATAAGAGATTATCAAACTGTAACTCAGCTATGTTAAGAACAACTTCTTGGCAAAAATATTGTATTCTTAATTTTTACTATAGAAAACCGGTAAACTAACTAATCATGACTTTTTGTAGTAACAGATAAATCATTAATTTGTGTATAAGGAAGAGAAGTTAGAGGAGCATGGGGCGATAATTCTCGAATTATCATACTTAACGCATGATAGACAATGTAAAGCTGTTACTTCATGCCGGTTTTCAGCGAAAATATGGTACCTTGACTATTGAACTGAACCGCTCTAGTAAAAATGGCAACAGTTTACCAATATTAAATCATTAGTTTTTCGACTTCATTGAAATAATAACTGGGTTTTGGCGTGATTATTTTTAAGACAAAATGGCCGAAAAGCATTCACCTCGTCCCACTTGATTGTTTCATACATATGGTATATACTATATCCTGTAAATTTTTTTTGAAGTCCTGTGATAATTGTCTTAAATCCCATAGCATAGTATGTTAAACGAGCATAAAATGAGTCTGTGTACGTGTATCGCGGTACAATAGCCGGTAGCAGTAACATCTCGCCGCCGCGCCGCTCTCACTGACTCAGCATCGCTTTGTGTGACTCGCCGACTATCTCACGACTTTACTCCTCGTGTTAGGCCCCAACTTACAGGCGTTTGGCTGTTTTATCAAAATTGTATCAAGACTTCAGTTGCTATGAAAAGTGGCTCCAAATATTACTCGAGGACGAATACCAAGAATGCAGAGTAGTACGCGTTTTAATAGATCTATTTCATTGCGTTAAGATGACGTGTGGTTTGTTGGAACGATTTTTCTTTGTAGGAAGATTACGTGTTTTACGCCATCTAGTATTAATAATTCCAAACCTAACGCAGATGGGTAAAAAATATAGATACCCTGGACAGGTAAATACAGTAAAAGTTTTAACAGATATGAATGATATACTACAAGTTATAGTAACTTCTCTATTATTTATGAGCGAGGCTACACAAATATAGAATATAAGATCATTCAAATCTCAAACCGAACATTGCCAAAATTATGAATACTTGCTTCATCTTATCTTTGGCTAAATGCATAAAACGTGCAAAGCCATGAAGAAAAAAAGCATAATTGAAAATAAAAATCAAAATAGAGTTTAAAGATCTAGATGGAAATTTCCATTTAATTACACAACAAAATATTGTGACGTTTATAAATTGAACCACACGCTGAAATGTTAGTTAATTGTTTTCTTAGCTGGCTTTTCTTCATCTCATATTATTTTTAATTGTGTTACATAGTAGACAGTAATAGTGCAGGCAGTGACATTCAGGAACCCCTAGTGATATGGGAACCGCGGCTTTACCTTTGATTTTATTAATTACTCTGTTTCCTATTGTTATGAAATATATTAAAAGTTTTCATGTCATCGTATAAAATCTGACCGAAGAATTGAATAGAATTATCAAAATGATGTAATAAAAGCAGAAAAACTTAAAGTGTATTTCAAAGAGTAGTAAAAAATCCTGTTTTCCAAAAAATTAAAAAGATAAGATAAAGATAATTTTCCTGACCAATTCCTTATACGAAATAAAAGTAAAAATACAAACGAACTTACCGCCGATTTTGATACCAGGTCTTGACCTGGGTGTCGGTTAGCCCCAGCTTCGCTGCGAGCTCCATACGGTCCTGGACGCTGAGGTACTTCTGCCTCTCGAAAGATTTCTCCAAGGTCTGCAGCTGATGGTCGGTAAACGCCGTCCGCGCTTTTCTCTGCTTCTTTGCCAACCCTGAGCTATCCCCACCACAGCTCTTGCTTGATACATCGTCTGAGTCATCTTTTACTCCTGTGGACAAAAAATATAATGGTAAAGCAATATGTAGAATTCTATTTTCAATATTTAGAGTCAACTTTTTATGAACACATTTGAAGAATCATCTAAAATAAATCATTTAAGACATCCGTTAAATAGTTTAATTTAAATGTCTAAGCATTCGCGTAAACATAAGAAATAATCATTTAAGAGTTATATTATTAAAACTTACGCGAGATATATTAAATTAGTCGAAAACAACACGGTTTTACTCATGTTAAAAAGTCGAAATCGCCGACCAGTTTCGACCTATTAAGTAGGTCATCTAAGAGTTATTTGTCAAATTTTAGTAACAGATATAGACTGTTAAATTAGTATTATACCCCAATACTAATTTAACAGTCTATAAGTGGTAAGTTTCAAAATATATTTAAATATTACATACCTAAAACATTTTCACATGCCTCATAGGCATGAGGTTAAAAAAGCAAAAGTAATATTATATATATTTTTGATCGAGTGAAAGAATTATATTCCTCACTATATTAACACCTACCTTAAACCCAAATCAGTTTATATAAACATTGTGTAATATTTATAATAAGATTAAACAGAAAGTTACAAAACCAGGGAATCCAAACAACAATATGAAATGACATGGCTATTTAATAAGCTTTACTTCTAATACCCATACAGTGATACACTAAAATCTCGCAGTGGCCGCCGTAATTTAAACTATATTATGTATGAAATAGAGATCATCTTACTTTATGATATAGCTATATTGCTCTATTAAAGGTTATAAAGTTATTCGTGATATTCAGATTATCTTTTGTCACTTTTCCTTCACAGTTAATGCGTATCAGGGTAGATAAATGAACCCAAATCGAAATTAAATTGTTCCCCTGATAAGTGAATGTGTCTTATTTAAATAATCCATGACGATAATTAATACGTAAGATTTAGATGGCATTAGAGCTAAGTGTCCGATAAGATGGGACAGTTATAAAGTGTCGCTGATCCCATTAGTATGGATGTAGGGTACGTTCTGTATCGCCATTAGAAAGCTAATTGTTTTGGAAAGTTACTATGTCCATATTTACAGGAACCTTTGTCAAAATCATACATCCATATATTATAAACGCAAAAGTGGCTCCATCTGTTTGTTACATTTTCTCGCTTGAACCGCTGAAATGATTTTTATGAAACGTGATATAAGTATATTTTGAAACCCTGGGAAGGATATAGGATACTTTTATCCCAGGAAAATATATCCCCGAAACACTTTTTCATGTTGGCGGAGCTGCGAGCAAAAGCTAAAATTCTATAAATCTCGATGAAACTATAACTCAAATACTACTTAGATTGAAGGAATATACCTAATCATTTCTATTTTAAATGAGGCTTAGGTCCTCTTATTTGCCTTCGACCACTATATCATGTACTAAAAAGGTATCTGTGATGACAAGTTAAATTCTTTATTTAATACATATTAATACAATATGCATGTAACCTCGCCCACACAGCCGTACATTCCGTATAATCCTATACTTTACACCTTCGGGACTCTAATCGTAATTGTGTTTCTGGTTGATGGAAACTAAGTCATGGCTTTATTGGCCTCGAGATTGTCTGATAAATCGACGTTTCTGTAACGATAAGTTTTGACTTTTTTCTTCTTTATGCTTTAAGTCAACAGCTTAACAGAGATTATTGTAGATCCATGATCGCCAATGTAACTTTTATAGTGTAAAACTAGATCAATTGGTCACCGCTATAGTTTCATTCCGTGTGTTATGAATTCCTAAATCAGATAAGCTTATTTTAAGACTTTAATAATAATTCTAGCGAATAATTTGGCAATTATGTTGACTGTTATCATTAGACGGAAACAGCATTGGCAACATTCTTTGATAGGTTTGATGATTTGAAGATTCCGTTTTCGCAATCGCTTAAATATTGTTAAACAAAAACTCGCTGTTACAAGTTAAGACAAAGCACGTGAGTACATGTCGTATGTCAAAGACCTGTATCAAATATTATGTTTTCGTCGGAGCTGGCCTCGGTCGCCGAAGCCCTCCAGGCAGGGCTTCTTGCGGTCGCCGCGACTCGTCATATTTCCTTCGACGTCACTTGCCACGGTCTATAGTCCTTTCGATTTATGTAACTCTTGAGAAATCGATATTGATAAAACCATTTTGTTTTGGTATTTTATTTGTGTAATCTTCTTACGTAGTTAGTACAATTGTAGCCGTTAATACCATTAGAAGCAGTCCATAATGTATATTTACTTGCTGTAATGTAAGATGAGCAATTGCTTTTATAGATCGTATCACTATAATAAAATATTTTAGTGTAATGTACTTATGCTACTTTATAGATATACACTAACGAAATTATTGAAATATTTTTTTCAAATATCCGTTATTTAATCCACACAAAGCAAAGAAAAAAATCTTATCTCAAACTCATCATATGTTTTGTACGGATCTTAACGATATATCTCCCTTTGAATTGTCGGCGAAATTGGCACATTTTTTCGTATGACTTTTGTATAGTATAAAGTCAATACAATGAGGCTGGTGTGTGTGATCCCTAAGAACATAATGCGTAAGGAATTAGTGCAGCCGAGTGTGGGAGCGATCGCGGTTGTGGTTTGCCACCCGTGCTCCTGCGCGTTCGTTGCACGCAGCGAGCTGTACACGCGTACTTCTTATTATATATGTAACGTATACTCTTAAAGGCTACTTGTAATACATAATTGTGAATAAATATTTAGATAAGCTTCAATGGTGATCTCGAAGGAGAAGAGAAAATAGCAACTTCACCGTTAAAAACACTGGCCGTTAAAGTTAATAGTCATTCGCCATAAAAACATTAGGATTATACAATTAACTCCTACGCAGCTTTTGCTATGCATTAAACCAGCAATCAGTCAAAATTCTAAACCGGTCTTCAAGACTGTTCAATATTCGAATAAACTTTGGGCTAGCGTGTCAAAACCTAACTCATAAAACAATAGCTACACGCTGTTAGCAATATAATGCCATAGCCCACAGTGGGTACTTAACCGTTGTGATCAATTACTAAGAAAATCATAGATTATTGTTTACATTTATCCTTAAGGTATATAATAAATTATTCTAATAGGGGTTTCCAAATTGCTTTATCGTGTACTTGACGATTGCAAGAAACAGCGATATCCGCGCTGCGCAATTAATTACATTTAGTATAATGTTAACAAAAAATGTCCGCCAGTCAAGTTATACTTACGTATGCATTGTAAACCCACCATTAATACGTTAATTATTTGTTAACTAGCAATTGTTCGCGGCTTTGTTTGGTATTGAAACGATTACCCAATTTATTGCAAACAAGTAATTAAATTGGTTCGCCATATTAACATTATACAAAAAATAAAACCAGAAAGAGACCTTAAATTGCATACTGTAAATTATAATAAACTTTAATATTTAAATTAGCATATTTTTTAAATATAAATGAAACAAACAGACAATATCACAGCTATTAAAAATCTAAATATTAGATAAACGTTTCGACAAAAACACCGCAAATAACTGCCCATACACATGCAAACAACATTGTATATCAAAAACAACTTTGTTCTCGATTAACGAGGTGATTAAGTGTTTAAATGTAAAAATGTTTGCCGTAAAACAACTTTAGGTGAAGTCACAAATTATGACGGAGGCATCTGTCCACGGACCCTGGCCGTTGCATCGAGTGCAATTATCAAGGAAAAACCCTGGCTGGATAATCGTAAGGCCCAAATGGGTTAAGTTGGATGATTTTTTTATCATTAATTAAAAATTTGGTCACTATACCATTCATCTGAAATGCGGGCTTCTGTTGGCAAATCATTTGGGCTACCCAAATACAGAAACAGAACCATAACAAGATTATTCACAGCCATATGCTGGATCAACGAGGTTCTTGAAGTTAATCACAACTACTTCGATACATATCATTCTTTCAAAAGACATACATACCTACCTCTATTGGAATAAATATATTTACAATTCTTGAAAAAAATAAGTAAATCTAATAATATTTATACGCGGTGTTGCTCCCGGTTCGCGCGTATAAAAAGCCTTCCCGCTACAAAAGTTCCTGAATCACTATACTTAACCATAATGTATGACGTCAATGTTATCTATTTAAAAAAATGTGATTAATAAATTCCAATATTCTCTATAGGAGCAAATTACCGAGGCAAAGAGTTGCTTATATGTTAATCCAGAACATTGTTTATCCGTCAAATTTCATTCGCATCCGTTCAGGTTCCTGTTTTAACAACAAAGTAAACAAATATCCAAACACTTTCACAAAAAATCATATAAGTATATTAATTGGATTATATTAAGCAGAAAACCAGCATTTTATATTACTGCCATATTTCACTTATGACCTAAGAAATTACTTTGTAAAAAGTTAATTACTGGAAAATCAATTTGAACCGTAAATGGCCGATTTGCGTTTACAAATGGAACGTAAAACAATACAGACTACAAAGGCCTTGTATTGTTTAGTTTATGCTGAGCGCACGGAAAGACTAATACATTTTTACTGTGCTAATATTACAAATTCAATAGTTTGTCAAGCTATTTGTTACAATTAAACGGCAAAATCAATTAACAAATTTTAATGATAGAAGTTAAGAAGGGAGAAGACTACTTTGGTACCGAATAAGTACTCAATGGCACCTTTATTGTGGAAACTCCGTAAAAGTTACTCTTGCAGGCGAACTCGCAAGCGAAACTTACTTCTTCATAAAAATATTATGTTAGTAATTCTGAGTAATTCATTATCAACCATGTTTAATGATTTTAATTGGTAAATCTTATTGGCCATTTATTTGTATAAAAAAGTAAAATCACTTGCGATGGTAACGCACACACGCTCCACGCTGCATAAACACGATGTTTTGCGACCATTAATTTAAAAATAGGCTTCATAATCGTATATAAAACAAATAAAATACACTTAATAGTAGGGTATAATTGTGTTTTTTGCCGACGACAGAATAATCGCAGCTTTGACCTCTGTTGAATGTGAACATGAAACAATGTGCGTAGGTGCCGGCCCGCTAATGTATTTATAATTGAAAATTATATATTAAACGGCCTCGGCTGTCTCACTGCCCTAAGAGTAAAGATCGTATAGAGGTGACACCGCCTTTGAACGACCTAAGTGCTGCTCAATCAGTGTTCGCAACGTTTTGTACTACTAAATACTTCACCATTATTATAATATATTGTGTTGGAAATAAGTTGGCGACTTTGCTGCGCGGCTTAAAAATATTTGTATTGCCAATTCTAGACAATCAGTTAAATAATTTTTAGGACACCAAAACACGCATGAGTAGTGTGTAACTTAATGTTATTATGCTTCTATATTTATTTCTATTAACATGTTTATATTTTTTTATTCAATGCCGTTATAGTATAAATGAAATTTAAAAAAGTGTTTTTATAAGAAATTTTATTTTAAGTAGGCTAGAGTTTATGATAGTTTTATTTAAAAATATGATATTTTTATTAAGAATCGTTTGTTGCGGTCAGCGTTCGGAAAGATGATCACGCGTTATATAGCCATGCCTCGGAGAGCATGTTAAGTTATTATTAACGCAAGAACAAATTCCCAGTTATGTCGGAAACAATACGGATAGCATTTTTACTACAAGACTATTCTAATACATTATAAACCGTTTCATGTCAATTATTTATTCAAAATTTTACTTCAGATTCACTCTATACAATATTTACTGCCCGTTGTTTGAATTTCTAAAATCGGGATTATAATCTAATCTATAACAGCCTCGTAATGAAAATAGTTTTACTATATTGTCATCAAACCTCTCCCTAAACAATCTATTAAGAATTTAAAAACAATTTTTTAATTAGGTATAAACTAACGATAAAAATAAAATATGTTTCATCTATATTAACAACTCTTTTAGTTAAAACACTAATAAGAAAGGCGTTAATCGAATATAGAATAACTCGGCGACTGATTGATTTGAAGCTAGTTTTAATTACTCAATAAAATTACGATCGAGAGATTACCAATCCCAATGAAGGTCGGACGAGATAAGTTGAAGCATAAAATTAACTAGACAAAGCTTTGCCATTAAAACATTCGTTTAAATGTTTTTATAATTAGCTTTATATTTATGTCCGGTTATGAAACTATGCTTTATTGTAGGACCGTTTCAAAGTTTTGATTTTATTTATCTCACTTAATTGCCGTTTATTTTTTGTTGTTCATTAACGTTAAACATGTAAATTTTTAATGTTAATATCCTTGAAATACCTAATAGTGTTTGTTGAAAATCATGCAAGTTAGGGAGTACTTATTTCGAATTTTTAAAATGTTTGAAGATAAATGTTGTCAAGTTGCGTGACGTCAGATGTGTCAGTCCCCGAACTGAGATTAACCTCTATAATAAGTACAAACATTCGTTGTTTTAATGTAGGTAACATTAGTAAAGCGAATTTAATATTAAATAAAATGGTAACGAAATTAAACAAAATATATAATCCGTAACACCACAAATATAATAATAAAACATTACGTATGTTTTCTCAATATTTTCCAAGCGAACGCACCCGTTTTGTTATATTTTATAAACAAAACATGTAATGAAACTTCCATTCGTGCACGTATTCAAAATTCGTTGCGTATCGTTTTTCGGCATAACCACCCAAAAAGTATGAGAACCTCTCGACCCAACTCGTGGTTCCTGATAACCTCGACACACTTAATCTTAATGCGGTATCACTGTGTGTGACTGTTGGATGTATTTATTTGTTTAATTTATCAGCTTTTTAACGAAATTGTCTGTAAACTATGAAGATTAACATTAATTGTACATCAAAGCGTTTTAAACACCTTTAAACGATAATGCACCATCACGATTTATTTTACTGCTCGGATGTTTCTCGCTTATTGCGATAACTTCTCAAGCTAGTTGCCTATTTATTGATTTTACTATCTTATTATAATATCATAAACGTGAAAATCTAATACATTTAGATGGTTTCAATAAAACGCAAAAATCTTGACGAATTTTGATAACATTTAGCATACACATAATATAGGCTAAGCTAAGTGCACGGTAACACTTTCATTTTGGGATAAACCTTTCACGTGGGTGAAAGAAACCGCGCGCGATATCCAGCGTATACAAAATATGGCCATTTACTTACATAGTTTAATGATAATCGCATCGATCACAATGATAGGTCCTCGTACGTGGAAATAAGCGGAGGGATTAAAGCTGTCGAGCTTTAATTACACGAAGGTAATCTCTTACGGGAAATTCGTTTAACAATAGATCGTTTTAATTGCTATATACGTACTCCCACCGGCAACTGGCCAATTAATATAATTGTTCGATTAATGGGAATTATTGTCTATTCATTGCTTTATCTAATAGGGACGCTAATCACACACAATTACTGTTACGTTTACACAGCATATGTTCATTTTACCGTAATATTAGATAACAGTTTCATAGGAACAAAGAGATGCAATCATAAATCATTACTGTAGAGCAGCGTGTATTGTTTATTTTTGTCAAAAATTACATAAAATAGAACGTGAGTGGCGTTATGCTTTAGTTTAACATCTAATCTAGAGGCAATTAAATCTAAACCGGTAGTAAAGCTACTAAATAATGGTCTATATGCCGTTTATACAATTTGCCTAATTACTGTAACGCTTGCTTTCCAGAGCCTGTGCAAGAATAAAACTGCGGCCATGTTCTTGAAGCGACAAGCGATTTGATTTTTTGATAATAATTTATTTAAAAATCAATTGAATTTCGTAGTACTCGGGGATAGAGTTAAGACTAGAGTCGATACTGTTTAGTTATAATCTATTACAAACCAACATTTATCTTTATCTTTTTTCATTAATGATTTGTTTCGACAATCATAAAAATAATAATTTCCTCTTTACGTTTAGTGAAGACGTAAGTAAACAATACTTAGTTACACAGCTAGGTATAATGGCCCGATTTGGGTTCGTCAAACGACATTTCCAGTTTGAGGGTTGATGTCCAAAATATCTTAATTAGACTCATCCAGATTTCTGAATTATTACTACATTTAAAAGTATAATTGCTGTAACCTAATCACTATGATCTCAGCGTTAATGAATTGATGCACAATGGCGGATCCGTGTGAGCAGCGTAGGCGCAGCCGACAATGCACTCGGTGCATACGGAGTTATGTCACGACTATGGCATAACATACCGCAATGATATCGGCACTTCGCCACTGCACCGCCACCTCCCCCTACCGCACCGCCGCCGCACCGCCGCCGCACCGCCGCCGCACCGCCGCCACACCGCCGCGCTGCTCCGTCACGCTCGTAAATATCGTAAATGGATGGAAATCAACTTGCAAAATCACATCACGCTTTGCAAGCGCCGGCAACAATGTTACTGATCTATCTTTTTATCACGTCTTGATAAAGTAGTAACTGCAGATAAAAAGTTGAATACAATAGAGCTATAAAGAAAACGTCATCAGAGTAGACCCGAGGTAGTGCTTCTTCAATGAATAAATTCGACAATTTTGTGATTTATCGATAATTTCACGCATAAAAAGCGACGTTTGATATTTGGCGGTATATTTTTTTGTATTTGGTGAATTCAGCTTGGATATTGATATTCTTGTACCTAGACTCTATAGTAATGAAATTTTATAAAATTCTTTTGCTTTTCCACACTATCATCGTGAAATTACCGCATTGGTATTATGGCAACGGTCAACACACTCAGGTTAAGATGCAGGGAAATAAGTTCCTGGCTTCAACCAAAGTGAAATAAATTATTTAATTCCATAAATACAAGTGTGACGATACATGTGTCAATGATAATATGTGAATTGCCCTGATTTTCGAATAATAGTGTTAGATCATCCACATCACAATGCGGTACATAAATAAGTGTATAATAAGGTAACTTAGTTTGTCCATAGAGACATAAATATACAGTAAACTGATTACAAAATTCATTTATTTTTCACATTTCTTTTATAAAAGGCTTAAGCAGGCGGAACCGCAAGCAAAAGCGTTAGTAATATATTTTATTTGTGGACAATAATTTTCATATGTCAACTTCTTATTATCATTTGGTCCAATTATTGCTCGGAGTGGATAAACATTAGTTCTGAAACTAGTTGAACAAGTGTCCTAAGTATTTGTTAATGCCACTTCTAAAGCTACAATATTGCTAAATTGCAATCACAACCGACCACTTTGTAATTTAACTAAAGTGTGAATTGCTTTATGTATTTTGAAACTAAGGCGTCTCACAGACGCTGTCTATTTGTTGTCTAGAAACGCTATACTGCTGTAAACAGATAGATGCTGAAGTTTTTGAAATAAGTTTTATAACAGTCCCACTATTAATAACAAATACTATACTCACCAAAAAGTTGAAGTATGGCGTATTACCTTATTGTTTGTTTATGAATTTCATTTGAAAATATTATTTTTAGTTATACTTTTTTACTAGGACTTATTAAATTTCTCAGTGTAGTTTTTAATATTTATTCTTGACAACAAGTTATGATCAAAGGTCACTTGAAAAAATTAATTAACACAATTGTAAATAGTTATTGTAAGTAAAAACAACATGTGCTGAACAGTAACCACAATCATCATTTATCATTAATGATATGTAGCTATCCTTAAAAAACAAACTTCCTGACGTAAACGGACAATTCATTTTCTTAATGGCCAATTTTAATAATTATTTAACTGCTCATTGTTCAGTTTGAAATATTGTCTGTAATATATTTTTTTATAAAATTAAATCGGTTCAGAAGGACAGCCTAGCACGGAATGAAGCTTACTACGGAGAGAGTTCGTGGAATTGATCGCATATTCAGGGCATATGCAACGTGGGTACTGGGTATATACTAATGATTAACCCTTGCTTTAACGCTGAAGAAATATGTGCTAAGAAAATCCATACAAATAAGAGTCTTTCCTAAGAACTTGGAAGATATCTGTAACCTACTTGGTCTACTATTGGACGTACGAGTACATTGCGAACAGGACTCAAGACTCAAGCCATTCAGTTAGTGTTAATGATATTATTAAGATATATGTATGGACATTTTGACCTCGCGTTTCTAAATACAACCATATAATTTTGAGTTGTTTACTAATCTTCTTAAAAATAATAGTTTCAATAAACTTGCTTAAATCGTAGATGTAAAAAGTGTGACTATCGAAGAACATAAAAAATAATTTTAATTTTACAGGCCCAAATGCCACTACTATTATTCTAGGTAATTCGTCGTATCGGCAACATCACACTCTAATTCCAATATACATTCACGCACACGTTAACTTTGCACTAAACTACATAATTATTAAAATATCAGAAAATAAAACTGGTTTTTTTTTTACAATTTTCCTTATTCATAGATAATTTTTGGGATTCTACCAAAGGTAAAACGCATAACTAGTTTCATTTATTAAAGCAATTTCAAAATGACTTTGTATATTTTAAATATCGCCTAAATATATTATTTAGAAGTATATTGCGCAATAAGGTCGTATAACATGTTATATTTAAGAACTCATAAGAAGGCAGCTACATTTTTATCGTCGGGAAAACTGTATTATTTCTGCTGCCCAGGGCCGATGGACTGGACGGCTGTATTTATAACACTAGTCTTGGTTAACATGTAAATACCACTTTAAGGTCCAAATTAAACAATCAAAAAACCCTTTCCAAATTAACCTACAACGAAAATGGTCAATCAATTATTTAAATAATAAAGGATATAAATAACTTGAAATACCAAAAATAACTTTTAATTATTTAAAACAAACACAATATTATTTGGTTTTCCTACCGCAAAATGATATGGTATGAACAATTGTCCAAAGCAAAATGGAAGAATGAGAATTTAGTTTATACACAGGGGTCTAACTTCAATAGTACGAAGAAGTTAATGTAAACTTGTCATTAGCCATCTATTTTCTTAACTTCATATAGTATAAGTGTTAATTTTATGAAACGTTTCCTTAATAATAAATAAATAGAAAACCACAGTATTAAAATAGTTCGTTCTACGACAAATATAATTGCTTCAGCTGAGATTTGACCCAACTTATCACACTTACTTACTCAATAAATGAAAATCCCGTGCAAAATATTATCTCCAAAACTCTTTGAATTTGGTCTAAATGATTCCAAAAGAATGAATTTTCTGATATTCCCGCAAAGTATGGATAGAAACTCATTTTTTAAATTGATTAACTAATTCTGAGTGTGTTTTTAATGTTATAAATTTTTCATATGGCCCTTGTGTATGACTTGAGAAATACGAAATAAGAGCAATATCACAATTATCTTGAATCCATTTGTAAGTTATATCTTCGGTCAAATCCAGCGGAATAGAAAACACCTTGTACTGTCGACGTCAAAGCGATACACCGCGATATTTCGGTCTGTCGATGTGAAATCGAATGAAAAATTTTCCGACTTTTCTACGCAGTGCCGTTCAAGTGGACGCTCAGAGCCTATTACACGCTCTGTTCACACAGCTTACGTATTTATTCGCATAACCCACATGATAGCGGTTCACTTACATAAACATGGAATATTTGATACACAACACATTGCTGTGTGCGTTCTGGAAAATATAAAAGTTAATAGATCTTTATTTCTTGACTTATATTTCATAAAATACTTGATTCATTGTATGTTTTATTAGTAAAGCATATTAGGTTTAACAAATACGTTATTTTGAATAATAATGACGTCTATTATACGTTTTCTAATTTACCGAAATAGTTTATAGTTTTGTAATACTTAATATGTTGTTTACATATAAATTGATACTTTAAACCAAAAATATATCATATTTCCATTAAAACAATCCGTTTTATTTATTTTATTACGTCAAATCTTACATTAGTACTGTTAAACACAATATAAATAATTCGTTAAAGAAAAAAGACCATAATAAAATCTTGAGACGCACCTTTAATTTTTTAAATGGAACTCAATTTTACAGCTCGCATCGCCTGTCAAATGTGACGCAAAGCCGCGAATAGAAGCCGTATTATACGACAACTCAAACTGACCCTATTTATATCGATGATAATCTATTTATTGTCACAATAAAGTTTTGATGTTATCGAGCTGGTGCGATGAAAGAATCGTCACCTTCATCTCGTCTTTATCGCGATGCCAAAAGTCACGGCGCGGATCATCCCAGAGGCATTTTAAACCCAACCTGAGTAAATTTACAGTACAGTTTAGTTTGAGGTAAGTAGTCGCCGTTGAAAGGTATGCTAAGCAGCTTAGTGTGGCGATGGCGCGTATTGGATCCAACGTTTGACGTTCGAGTAACAAGTCGCGGTGGCAGCGACGGAACCGCGCTCCCTGTAGGTACTATCGATCACAAAATATATCTAATAAGATAATATTTATTTATCCCGATAAAAACTGTTTGAATTTAAGTAAAACATTTGTTATTTATAGGTTTCTTCATTAAAACTGTAGCAATTTGTCGCAAAATATAATTTAAAATAACGAATATAAAACAAAAGAAATTGCTGTAAGACAATTAACTGCAATTAATTTTACGTGATAATCGACAATAAATAAACTCCCCGAGGTTCTAATCGGTTCGCTTACTCATTTAAGATAAGATGACTCAGTAATGTCAAGGATAACATGATTTTAATACGGTTAATTGTTTTTATTTTCACATTAAATTGAAACCTATAAATTTTTATTTACCTATAATCTATAAAATAAATATGAACTTACACGCGATGAGTGATCTTTGATCAGTTGCGCTATTCGCTTTACACAGATTTATTGACTAGCAAAATTTACTAATTTTTAATAGGCACTAATTGCCATAAAGATGTATTTTTCACATTGTCGGTAAGTGGGTTTTTTCAAATTACAATGCGAGAGTTTATTTACAGTTGCATGAAGTATTTAATTGCCTCGAACGGACGTTAAATACTGTAATTGGAAGGTAAAATCGTAAGATAAGGTATACGTCAAGAAAATATTAAAAGTATAGGCTGTAATTCGAAGTATTCTTTATAATGTTATTTCTTTGAAACAGTAGCCGAAATTATCTATTTCGTATTTTGTACGTCCAAAATTTATATTGCGTGTAACAAAATATCCAAATTTATTTTGGTTGATTTTAGACCTTAAAAAAATTGTAATAGGAATAAGTCTAATAATATAACATTATTTGGCCCCGACTGTACCAATGTGTACGGTTAGGTAGGTACGGGATTTCGGTGAGCTATTTAAAAAATTAAAAAGCGAACGTAGGTTGACGTTTGACAAAAGCTGATTATGACGTCAGTTTTTTTCTTTTTCCCCCGTAAAGCGAGCAGAGTATCCTTTCAGCCAGGATTAATACGGCCCGTTTTATAAGGGCTTACTTATCTCGGAGCCAGTGTTGCCAACGGGTTGTATTTATCGCGACCCATTATACATTTTATTATTTAATTTATTTAACGCCTCGAGTTTATCGGCTTGTCTATTAAATTGTCGAAGGGATAATGCGATCGAAACGTAAACATTATTTGATCTTATTGGTATAAAGTTGTGTTTTTATTTTTATTGAGTTTAAATGCTGTTTGTTAAAATATATTGAAACGAATATTTAATGGTAGTGTGAAAATTATTTTAGATTAAAGTTATTAATTTTAATTTAGGGTATTTTTATTAATAATTTATAAAGTTTTATAATGAAAAGTTGTTTTATGCGAACATGTGACTAATGACGTTCGTATGTCTAAGAACGAAAGCATAATTTTCAGTGAGACACTCACAATAAGTCGTAAGCAATATGATAGTCCATTGCTTACTGTTAATAAATTAAGATGTAATTTTTTTTTATAATAAATGTAATACCAACGACGCGAGCCTCATTAGTAGACATTTGTCTTATAATCGCTAATTAGTCCAGTGATAAACAGTGCATTAATGAGAAATTATTTTAAAGATTACACGCTCTTGAATTTTCATTAATAAGTCGTAGCAATGAATTCCCTTACTCTAAAACAGTGCAGAAAATATTTTTAGTAATAAGAACTTCACGGGATTCATTTTTTGTGCCAAACATTATTTTAAGGTAAAAGTATTGATTTACAAACAATAATATCGTAGTGCGTTTTTGGTATGATACTTGGTGTTTTGTACACATGCCTAATTAAGGCTTGCGGTATATTACTGCAAATTTTTAAAGTTTTAGGTAAGTTTTTAATTTCAATAACCTAATAACGAAATTATTATGTTTCAGTAGCCAAACATTTAAAGAAATTCGATACACCTCATTAGTCTGAATATATCTCAATCAAAAAGTTTATAATATACAAAGAATTCGACTTAAAGTCGAAGTCACAGCGCTTGTAACGGTCGGCCGGTTGAGACGAGGACAGTTGTGACAAAAACCGAGTTTGGGATCGGGTTGCATCGCAATCACACCTGGGTCAGACCTCAACAGGTTTGGACTAATCTCGACTATAAAACTGTGCGCCTTTCCATGTTTATTTATTGGTTAATCACGCCGAAAGAGGTTTCATATATAAACATCCGATGCTCTTAATTCTTTTTTTATTCAGCCAATGATTCGAATTTGTGGAGTTCGATATTTAAAATCGCTGATATGAAATGCTAGTATTATTTTTAAGTAATGGAAATATTGTAACGTGATTTTGTAATGAAATATCGGTAAATTATTGTGTATAAACCATAATATAGTAATACAAAATTAAAAAATAAGCCTTTTTATATATTCAATACACCAATGTTAAACTTTGGCTAGCTAAACTTAAATTTACCGAGCTGTTTTCAAACTGTTTAATTCGTAGATATATTTATTATTACTTTGATAATAATAAAACAAATTATAAGTATAAATCGACATAGACCAAGACTGTCCCCAATGTTGTGCTTCAACTAAAATTAAAAATGATTTGAAGTGAAAAAAGCCTGCATGATTAGCTTACCTAATCAATGAATCGACGCAACGTTGCGTCGCGTTTAACTCATAAACCAAGTTCGAAATTTATTGATAATAATAGTTTTGTTTAATAAAAGATAATATCTAAAAATACTTAATTTATCATAAGTTCTGACTTAAACAGTTAACAAAAAACTACCACCTTTTACAACAATATTAATGTTCTATTTGTTTAAATTTATAAGTCAATGATTCTTTTTTAATAATTTGTAAATATGATTTTATTAAAATTGAGCCCGGACAATGACCTCCATTACATGTGAAGATAATTTATTCAGTAATATATCTTCATACTATCATTAGTTTTGTGGATTGCCGGCTATAAACTATAGAGACACAGGTGCAATTTCTATGCAATAATATGTATTGTATGGGTTTTTAACCTTAGATTGTCTAATCGACGACAAGATAGGTGGAAATGTAATCTATCTTGTGTAAGGATAACTAGCTCAATTAAAATAAACATACGGTAGTATACAAATATAATAATGATAAGAAAAATACATCCATAAAGCACTGATCAATAGAATTTGCAGTGTATACAATCAAAACATTGAATTCGGAAAAATGGTCAAATTTTAATACCAGAAATCATTTATTTAAATACTTAGCAAGTCATAGCTGTTTGCCGCTAAACAGCTCAGCCGATTTGTTGTCCTTGTTACACATAACTATAGTTTAATAGGAAACTAAGATAATTGTATCTTATTTGATAATATATAAAGATTTCTCCCAATACGAGAATCGATTCTGCGTTACATTTGGCTATTCGCTGAAAATTTTCATATTATCCGAATACTAACAATATTTTATGATTATAAAGTTAGGATATATTTTGTAGTGCTAATCTACATGAGTAAAATCGATTAAATTCTTAACTTATTCCTCTCCCGAGTCAAATCGGCTATTAGATATTAGATTAGTGTTGTAAAGCTACATTTCAACCATATTTTATTTACTGCAGATATTTAAGATAAATATAATAACAGTAATGAACCCAAAAAGCACACAAATTCTAAAAACAAATGTTTTTTTAAAACAGACTTTATTTACTGTAATGAGTCAACTATTTACAAGATTTGTATAAACTGCGGGTTAGTATTTTGACATCATTGGATTAATGTAATTTAAATATATTTTATAAAGTTATAGTCATATTGTTCCCATTAGACTATCGGACAATAATTTGAAAAAGTTTTTCAATACAGAAGTCGCGCTAGTCTTCATCAATAGAAACTTATGCCTGAGGATTGATGTCACACATCATATTAGATAAACAAGCTCGGCAAGCCGTGGGTAGGTATAGGAGTTATACCTTTACTTACCGCTTTATTGATATACGCGTGAGGTTATATCTTATATATTCACTTATAAAAACTATGAGAAAGTGCTTAGTCTTATAAAAACATACGTCATCGCGACAATCAGTCGTAATTTATGGCAGAACGCCGTAGGTTGCGTGACTACTCATGCCTCATACCATGTTTATATCACAATTCCCAGCAATGTAATTGGGGCGAATTATCATATTGTGAGCTGTTATTTGATATTGTGCCGAGAAATTATCACATACGCCTCACAAACACGTGCAAAACACCTATTATTCTCTGTGATAATTAACAGCACTCTAAGTGTACCGACGTTGATGTCTTTTCTTTGGTGTAAAGCTCGCTTCTAACGGGGACATATTATTTACACCTACAGTTTGTTACTCTATTGTATCACTCTAATTAGAATATTATAGTTATATGAAATTATGTCATATTCTATTTTTCTTGGTATAATTTATTCTTATAAATGTAATTATTAACATTAATAATTATCCTAGAGAGTTCACTAAGTATTAAAAAAAAGCTGTCACTTGCGATTGTCTTCATTACAGCAATTCCTAATGAATTTATAATACTTCTTATCTAAATAAGACTTTCAATTACAGAGATTTACAGAAGACTTTATCTTTGACAAAATTGAATATTTTGAAACTAAGACATGATTTTTTTAAGAGCAGTTAAAAGAGATGCTGATATATTATACACTACCAACAAGACATGTGATTGATTACGTTCATGACGAGTTTTGAATAAAAGTGGAAGTAAAAAATATAAATTATATGGTATACTGACCAGGTGAGTCGGTGGCGGACCTGTCGGAATCAGAGTCCCTGTGCGCGCTGAGGTCCCTGGGCGGCGCATCAAGTATATCGGTGATCATGAACCGCGTGCGCGGCGCGCGCTCGTCGCGCTGCACGGTCATCGCCACGGCGCCGCCGGCGGGGCCCGCGCCGCCGCCGCTAGCCGCCCCTACCGCATCCAGCGCGGGGGCGCACCACCCCCGCCCCACCAGCACCTCGCTCGCCCCCAGCTCGCTGCTGTGTGCACGCACCGCACCAACGGTCACCGCACCCGTGCCCGCGCTCCGCACATTACACGACACCGACGGCACCAGCGGCACCAACGGCACCGGCCACTTCGCGGGCGCCCGAGTTCGACCACCAGCTACTGGACACGCGCGTGTACTCTGCACTCTTCCACTAGCATACTGTAGCACCGGCTAAGTCTTCTCAAGTTCCGTCACACTCTATTTATTCACTTTTATTAGGTTAGTTCTATCAAGTTTCACACCTCGTTCTGACTTTGATCAAAACAATATTCAAAATATTACTTTTTAATCTGAATAATAGTGTTATTAACGTTCAATTAAGCACTTATAATTGCTAATCAAAAGTTGACACATGAAAGTTCTATTGCGCGAATAGTTTACAGCGGGAGCGCAGCAGGAAATGTTAGATCGCGAGGCGGGTAGCGCGCGTTGTGTGTGCGGGTCGGTCGCGACGAGGTCTCAGAGCGACTGTCGGCCGGCGGCGGGTGGCGGTGGCGCGCGGGTGCCGGCGGGAGGCGCGCTGGGGCGGCGCCGGCCAATGGGTGTCGGGGCGGCGGCGGCAGCCAACGGGCGCGCGCGGCTCCGCGGGGCGTGCCGGGGCCATGTTGCTCGCGGGTAGCGCTAATGCTCTTTTTGCCGACTCGCCGCCGGGAGAAAGCTCCGCGCGGATTTAAGCTTTTATACGTGGATAAAACGCTTTTATAGGAAAATAAAGCGTTTTCGCAGCGGGATATCGCACTTTATGATGGCGTTTTACTGAAAGTTAGCGACACTGCGCTCTTGTAATTGGTTCACGCCCGCCAAATTGCGGCTAGGTTTGCAAACCGATGATGAAGCCTTGTGCCCTGTTGAACTTTATCACGATTTAGGATAGTATTCACATACAAGTTTCTTTTCAATTTCAGTGGCATTAATTGCATAGAGGCCAGGGTATCAATAGACTGACCGTGGAAATTTTCGATACTTTAGGTGGTTTTAACTTCATTTGCCACAAACTAAATATTATAATATCTAGATTATTAATAAAATATCAAGTAAATAAACGGTTCTTAAATTACTATTTAAAACAAAGTTCGCTAAAGACCCTAACCTAACGTAACTTATCGTGAAACCTCCTCCAATTAGTAAGAATTAGGGAACTGTTGACCCAGGATCGTGTTCTATATTATAGGCTAGTAAAAAATGTATTGCCAAAAATGAGCCATCCTTACATTACGTTCAGGAGAGGTTGTGTGTAGTGTAGAGTTGCTGGTTCAGCCGGGTCATTTAGTATTGAACCCTTTGGTTGCTCTTTTAAATCTTTATTTTTGGATCACATAGCGTAAAGTCTAACAATGTAACGACTGCAGATAAATCTAATAAGATATAATTTCATAACTTTGACAGGATAATAATAATATCAATTGACTTCTATGAATTCATTTTTTTAATGTTTTACAAATAAATTATTTTATTCAATCGGATATAGTTATTGTAGGTATGAATATCCGAATTGTAGTTAATTATAGAATACTATATTATAAAAGAAAAATAAGTTTACAAACTACAAATGCTATATTTTTGTATACCTTTCCGACACTTAAAAAACTTACCTATTTAGTTTAAAAATAAAGTTTAAACAAAAATGTAAATGAAAATAATTTTTTGCGTTATAAAAAATGCAAATTAAAACAAATATATCTATACATTATATGTATATCAAGATATTCATTAATTTTGTATTCATGAAGTATTCGATCAAAGTTAGGTGTGAAATGTGATTGATAATTATAATCGTTATAATTTTTCAAGCGATCGATCTCTGTCTACAAAGTTGATAGCCAATAATTATGTTCCAATTAGTTTAATTCTACATTTCGACTTTCTATGCATATAAAATTAAATTATGTATTAACTAGGACATAATGTTAACAACATGATTATATATAAGAATATATGCCAAGATATTAGGTCATTGACATTTTTTACAAATATTTTTTCAAACAAGAGTTTATATAGTAATTTCTTTGTTTTTGATTGTTACATACACGTCACAATGCCTCGTTGGTAATTAGTTTTTGTTTTAATATCTTTATTATTATACTTAATTTAAAAATATCCGCTTACCTGGTGAGTCTGAAACTTATTATTATTATCCATGTTAAGTGCTTAAAAAGATGTGTCAATACAAAAATATTTTTATTAAAAACATGAAAAAAAAGAAGGATCGTTTATTATAATTTTCTTATTAGATTGAAAGGTATGACCTTGAATAATAAGTTGTTTTTTGGCGGGCCACATAAAGGATATTTAAGCATAACATAAAAATACCAATAAAATATTGTAAAAAAAAAAAATTATGTCCTATTTCGATTTTCTATATCAATAATCTACTAAGTATACTAACTACTAACTCTCTGACAGCCCGAAAAGTCGGATTGTATGTCAGTAAACTAAAATATTAATTTACAGTAGTTTTTTTACATCAGCCCTATACTATATACTATCCCACTGCTAGGCACGGGCCTCATCTATTACTGAGAGGGTTCTAATGATTAATAAATAAACATTATGACTTAAGTCCTGCTTTAAAACATCTTATTTCACTCATGATCAATCAGGGTAAAGAAATGTCTTTACGGAATTAAATTGTTAATTCCACTTCTAATACATAGATTGAAATTATTAGGAATAATATTCTTAAAGCCGGAAATCAGTTTTGAAATTTTGTGTGCTTTCTATGTTAAAACTCTATGAAGATTTTTTACTGTGAAGAATGTAATGCACGCCGTACTTATACATATCAATGCTCAGACTATAATACTATTTTAATTCTAGGCTAACTATATGTACAGTATGTCAGTGCTAATGAGTAAATAAATAAATGAAGTATCACCAACCACGAAATTTTCAGTGTGATCATAAGCACCATCTCCAAAGATTTACATACTCTCATTTTAGGCATATTTATCATAAGTCCCAAGCTCAAGCGATTCTATACCTTATTACTAGGACATTTTGAATTTTTATTCTCACATACTCAACGAATCAGACCATAACTACATCAACCATGTAGGTGTAAACAAAAAACTATAACTAAAAGTAGTTCTAAATTCAGAGGAAGATAAAGGAAATGACGCAAAAACCAATTCCTATTGAATACGAAATATGTAAACTCATTGCACTACCATTAATTACAAGTAACAATAACGTAACTTCCATGATGGAAATTTAAAAAGTAATTGTGCTATTTGTATACGAAATAATTCGTACGTTAATACGAGTTTTAATGGTTATTCCGTGCGGCGCGGGCATGCTCAGTGCAGCTCGTAAAGAGTTCTAATAGCCGATGGAAAAAACTCCGTAAGTGGTGCAATTACTGTTAAGTCACAGTAGAGCGACTCCTGCGCACACTAAATGCGCTTAACTAAAACAATTAATATATGGTTAGCTCTAATAAACACAAAAAATATAAGTTATTATAGAAGTACACAAGGATGCCGTGTCAAAGAATTTATTACTTTATACTACTGTTGTATAAGCGTCTAGATGATAAGCCCGCTCGCTGAGCAATTAAATTTTATTTACATGGATATTAATTAAATTTTTATTTCCGTATTCTATCTGAACAAAATTTACAACAATAATATAGCATGGTCATCCTGGTCACATAATTCAAAAATATGGATAGCTTTTACCGGTTTTCATTGATTGTAAAACTAGTTTTGCTCGCGACTCCGCTCGCATATATGCCCATTCTTGATCTAAAAGTCCCATTGTGCAGTTCTATGTGACTTTACACAGATCTAATGTAGCCCATATGTTGGTTCAGAATTAAGTCTGAGTGATAAATTACATTGAAATCAATAATTCAACGGTTTCTGAGTTTACTGTGAAAAACGATTACAAAGTCTAAATATGTATAAATGTCTATATCGTATTTATAACATGAATAAAGAACTATGATGCCTATAGATTCACCAGAATATTGATCAATTCCATTGGGATTGCCTCAAACATGACATAATTTAAACCTAAATGTAGAATTCGATGATATGTAACTTATCCTTGTTAAGATAAATTTATTTATGGTAAATTATATGCTGGTAGACCACGGAGTTGGTCACCAGTTGTACATAATTGTAAATCATTTTTATTTCGGGCCTTTTTTTGCAACAGTAAGCAAGCGGTATGGATACATCATACAATGTAGTCTCCTCAGGCAGTCATGTATTCGAGTTGGGCTGAGCCGCATTGTGTAATAGCACCAATCGCTTCTGATATGCACTTGCAACCATCAAGTACATTCTAGAAAGCCGCCTGTTATCAATTTTACGCCATATTGCTCGGCTCACACCCAGGTTAATCGTGATTCCAGACCACACGTTATTTTTTAGTTCTAACAGAAATGGCGTATTCAACACTTCCAAGATAAGTTTTGATGTTGCAATTTGTTACGATCTCATTAAAAAAATAATTAATTAATTATTGTTATTGTAAAGGCTATACTCGCTATAGTTAATAGCGTAATAAATTTACAAAATTAATAAATTTGTACTAGACATCAGCGACCAGCGGGTTGGCTGTTAATAAATAAAAAAATAATTTATTCCGTATGTGTTCTTAAACATTGAGAATTTTCATTTCACGCTTGCGTGCTCCCTTAATCGCATGTAAGGCTATTTAATATTACAAATGTTCCTAAGCGCTCATTCAAAACGCTGCGAGTGTGCATGAAATTGCCACTAAATGACGAGTCGCTCATACTAATGGAAATACGGATATTGTATTTTTAATATTTCAAAATTATATTCAATAAAGTTTGAAATGTTCAATAGGATCAATCCGAATATATTATAATTATGTAGAGATATCTAAACAGTTCCTTTTCTACGGGCTCCACGTTTTAATTTTCCATCATGGTGCACAGCGACCACAATAAGATAGATTTCTATTATGCGAGAGGTCGTCCCTGTAAGTACGATCGTATTATTTTGCTCTAATTCGAAAAACTATATAGCTAGTATGATTAACGCCTACTATATTGGATGGTCGCAGGAACTGACAATTCGCTTTTGACATGTCCGTCAGGAAATTTTAGGGTAGTTTAGCAGTAGACTTCATGTGGCTGATGATGTTATTAGATCTCAGGGTGGAATAATGCAGAACAGAAAGAAGCAGTGCTTTGTAATTTAAATTTCTAACTGTAATTGCTAATTATTATGAACGGCAATGGAATTTACTGTCAGGCGAACCAATCTCAAAAAAGTCTGCTAAGTGCTTCGTCAAATAAGCAATGAGGAACATGAGTGAACCTAGCTACTTTATACATTAACGTCTATAATTTGTTGCGATTAATTTAAACTTGGTCAGCAAAACTGGAGAACAGGGTAAAGAAGTAAGTATCACTGGGTGCTGGGTCGCCGCACAGATCGCGGTGTTCGCGCAGTGTCCGCGCTAGAGTATACTCAGTCTACTCAGCTCGGCAATTGTGCGCTAGCGGTAATTTCACGCTTCCCGCGGCCGCTCGAAGCTGAAAAACTCTATTATGGCAACTACTCGCAATTTATAATACAAATATGATAATTTTAAATGATAATAAATTTATTAGCCGGCCCCGCGACTCGGCAAACTAGAACGTTTATCGAGCGCTTCCGTTCTCGATATCGCGCCGAGTTCTTTTTGCTATCGATTTTCACAGAATTGTTGTTTTAATTATAATCGTAACGTCTCTACAGTTTTCCGGTGCGGTTGGCCTTTTATGTCTCATTTGTATTGTTTATTTAATCTTTATATCGCTTTGCGTATTTGGTAATACCCGTATTTATTTTAAATTTTTGACTAATTAATTTATATTCCCAGATATTTAAAACAAAAGGTCTCGGCAATATCAAAGCAAGGGCACTTCATAGCTACATAGTAGGTAGGTTAAATAATATTATTGGTTAACCCACAAGTCTCTTTCCATGCTTTATGCAGTGTTATTACTACGACGCCAAGAAATGTGTGTATGTACACACTTGCATTACATGTTATTATTTTCTTCTGTAACGCAGAATGCGTGATTATGACATAATTCAGTAAAACCCACAATCAGAGAGTTCACCTAATTTAATAAAATTGTTTTATTTCGCAGAGCAAGAACTCATGCAATTGTCAATCGTGTAGATCTAAATTATTCCCACGTAGTTAATCGATGTGTTCGGATGACATAATTGTGTCGCACACCGCACGACGCGCCCCGGCACACTTTGTACCGACAGCAGCACAAAACTTACTTATGTAAATAACAATAATTTATAAGATATCATTTTTATTAAGTATAGCTTTGTACATCCACGTTATAAATAATATATCTATGACATAACCTGGCCGATGCGACCAGTGAAATGCCAATGAATCTCACAAGTCTCAAGAAAACCGGCGTGAAGTAACAGCTTGTTTTTGCGTTTCGTGTGGAGCATGAAATTTTCGGAGTCCCAAATAATCACATCCGCGCCCTAATCTTTATATATCATCCGTAATTCTTCTGGAATCGTGAGTGTTTATCAGCGTTGAAAAATCACGTAAATCATAATATAGTAGCACAACAATTACTACAATATAAAATGTTATGTACTTCTCAATCGTGAACACCATCGACGTAATCTAACTAGAAGTACTTATATATCTTATTAGAAAAACAGAAACAAAAAGCGAAATAAATTACGTCCTATTACATACAATTTCGAGAACTGTCTAACAAATTTTGGTAAACGTATCATTTTATCCGCTAATTGCCATCGCCGCCATTATAATTAAAGCCGGTTTAATTTAATTAGGTGAAGCATTTTTAATTAAATTACAGACGGCGGATGCTCTGACCGTACTATAATTGCAATAATTACTCATTATCAGGAAGCCTGGGGCGCACATTAATTTAGCGATGTTTTCACTTGGAGCGAGCTTAACAAATACTTATTTAATTGCTCGTCTCTTTGTTCCACCTAGATTATTGGGGTGATGTAACCGTGGGTACTCACTCAAACAATTTTAATCGTTGTGCAAGCAAAATGTCTAGCATGGTGCTGTCGCATATTATTAACTCGTGTTTATGGAATAATGGTTTTGAAAACTGATATTTATTTTTATGCTGCGGTGATCACCTTATTCTAATGTGTGTGGTTAAATTAATTTTCTTTATTTTATATTAATTAATCCCGAAACAACCCGTTTATGACATTAGTGAAGGCTTGTTTGATTGTTGATTCGATATTTCGAACTATGGGATTATAATGAATTTAAATTCGACTATAATTATATAGCGTATGAATTCAATGTCACCATTCCCCTCTGCTTCCTCCGTTACATCTTACCCCTAGTCAAGGGGCAATATGATGCGACTGAAAATTCACAGTTTAGTTTTGACCATCGATGACCGCTGGTACTGCGACCATTATCTACGACGACCAACGTTTAATCAAATACAGCCGGATACGATTTTTGTATAAATTTAGAAATTTTATCACATCAATTTCAAACACTAAAACGATTGATATATTTTTACTAGCATAATGCAAACTATGTAGAATCGGTTACATGGATTGCTAAAAAAGGGCGCATACGAATAATTATGCCAACAAAAACATAGCTACCGAGTAACGTTCACATAATACGTATTTCACAAAATCGAATCATAGATACGGAGAGTAAAAACTAAATGTATCTGAGTGCATGCGAGAGAGAGCTCGCGTGTTAGCGCTCCCTTAATCAGATGTTCTTTGTTATGTGCACAGCGCAGGTGAACCGGCTGTCAATAATTCTGTCTCATAAACTACAGAAAGCAAACTCAATCACCTATTAGGTAAGAGCGACATTAATTTCTTTTTACATTCCTCTATTAGCTATTTCCCTGACAGTTTAATAGGCTCGCATATAACCTACTTCATTATTGCTAAGCGCCCGCGCACTCACGTATGGAAAACATTTCCAATTTCATTGTGCGTTTCAAAAGTTGATATTGCTGTTTATCTGGTTTTAAATTGATGTTATTAATTTGATACGCTGCTAAAACACGATGTTAATTAATAAGTAGATATGTGCTAAATGTAATGATTTAATTGTTGTAAGGTCTGTTTATTACTTGAGTAATCGTATACGTCCAAAATGTAACGATAACCGTCTCTGATAACGAAACAAGTAACAACAGTGCCTTACTTAATAACATGAGTCAATTAAACTATATACTTACATAGGTAGGTGTTGCCATAAATTTGGTGAATGTTAAGACGAACAGACAAAACTTAAAACATTACAAAATATTTCTAAATTAATGCCACTTATAGTCCAACATGAAATTGAATATTTCATAATAATGGATATGAGAATTCGTCTGATTTTATGGAGTTATAAATCGCATTCCATTTAAACTCCAAAACAAAACAACATCTGCATAGCAAAGTTAGGTACTACATAGATTATTAAGGCGATACCTCAAGGTCCATTTTCATACATTAATAATCATGGATATTTCGGCCTTTAAAATTTAATATGACGAAATTTTAAAGGCCGAAATATCCATGATTATTAATTATTTTTACATTTTTCTTTCAACTGCGAGAACTAATCACTAACTAGACGTGAATTTAAATTCTTTACTTGCCAATACTTGTTTAGTTACCCAGATTAAAGCCGAAACAAAATGTATGAAAATGGACCTTGAGGTATCGCCTTAAAGAACGTTATTTGTTTGCGTCATAGATCCATTATACTTTAGCTAAAAATAGGAACAATTATTATATTGCATCATTATTTTAAGTGTTTCATACGATTACAGAAAATAGCAAAATAAAAGCTTAACGTTGATTAATAAATATTATGTATTTAAAAGAATCGCTTTTTTATCAGTTGAAGTATGTATATTAGCAGATGGATTATCTGACATAATGATAGCCACATCCCAAGCATACATATTGCCACTCGCTAGAAAAAAACTTGTTACGAGTACCTTGCTAATAATAAACGAGAAGCAATAGGAATTGACCAAGCGATAGCCTAGTTGGTGGTGTGACTATCGAGACGAATATGCGCAGGTTCAAAACAGAACAACAAGTACCTCTGACTTTTCTAAATTTATATATGTATTATTTGTGATTTATCTGTTGATTTAACACGGAAGGAAAATATCGTGAGGATATCTGCATAACTGATAAATATTCTATGAGAAACTTTGCGGGTCTGTGAAGCCAATTCGCACTAACCCAGAATGGTGGACTAAGGCCTAATCCCTCCCAATAGTAGAAGACTTTTTTGCCCAAAAGTAAGGCAGTATATAATACATGGCTGATAATATAAAAATAGGAATGAGAAAGGGGATTTATGCCCCCCGCGATCTTCCAGAACACACGAAACGCAACAGCTTCCCGTGCTATAGGTGCGCTCTCGGCCAAACTAGCCCAGTGAAACTAAAAAATCTAAGTACGGCCTGACTCTTCACTAACACCCATTTCACACTTTCACATAACAATAATAAGAACAAACAAACACACATCATGCATTTAACCCGAAGGGGTATGCAGAAACGCAACCAGGGCACCCACTTTTTGCCAAGTGTGTTCCGTCCCATGATGTAATAGGGGCGAGCCTATCGTCGTATCGGGCATAAATTTCAGACTTAGAGCTGATACTGAGCAGAAAAACCCAAATATCACTTTGCCTGACCTGGGATTCGAACCTGGGAACTCAGAGCGCTGTCGTACCGCGCATGCACTACGCCACCGAGGCAGTCAGGTAATAAGTAGATTACAAATTTCAAAACGCATTCGAGAAAAATGTTTACAACCATAGTTGTCACAACGGATTTGATGTAAATTCAGTTGCCAGTATTATGTACAATTAACGTCACATTACTGCGTTATTTTAGATCGGATCACCGTGAATTTGGGTAAGTTGTGTTGTGCAACGTGCTCCGACCGTGAAAATATAATTGCCTATACTATAATGGTTAGTATGTACGTGTGCATTCACAAATTATTCTAATCTACTTTAATAGAATAATGGTGGTAAATGGTTTAATCTGCAATTTATTGGTATTTTTTGTATAAAATGTTTTATGGATAATTTGCGTGTAGTGTCTGTAGATCGACAATTTTAAAGATTATTCCTTACTTAGAGTTACAAACCCAGGACCTTAATAAATGTAACGAAGAAGTTCGGAAATCCATTGTTGGAATTGTGAGTTATGAACACATGTTCATACAAAATTTTTCGTGAATTTTTCTATGTGCTTTTCAGTTTTTCACGAATTTACTAACTTATATAGAAATTTTCTATTTTTTCTTTTATATGAAATCTGATGAATATATTACGAAGCAATTTAGCCGAATCAGTCAAGTCGCTCTCACGTAATGTAGTTTTTAATAAAAACATTTATTTTTTACATATAAAAGACTTGAGTTATTTGGTGTGGCATCTAGTAGCAAGTTGTTTGCATATTGCAATCGTGCAATCGGATCTTTAATATAAAATGTCAGAATGAAACTGTAATATTCCAAACATGCAAATGAGAACAGTATAATGCCTATTGTTTATTTTAGTACATTTCCAAACAATTACCACGATTTTAAGTGTCTTTAATTACACCTCGCTGGTCAAACTGTTTTCCTCACTGATATTATCGTAAAGAACGCATTATTATACGACTGAAAATTAATTAAACTGGTTCTCAAAGTACCAAAATTCTCCTCATATGACATCAAATTGTTACATGACCATAAAATTAGTGTTTAGGAGCCTAGCGCGGCCGGAAACGGCACAGACACGTACAAGCGCAACAAAATAATGAACAAAAGTCATTATAACCGGCGAGATGGAGACGATAAGACGGCGGTTAGAGTAAACGCGCTTTTTACGTTAATTAAACTGACTTCTGTAAACTATGACGGTCTCATTGTAAAGCAGGCGTCAGCAGGGCTGGCTCTAGCTCTTTGTACTTTTTTACCAAACCGCGTTCGTGTGTCAACTCTCAGCAGTCACTAGTTAGCACGTACTTAGCGTGCGCTGACAGACCCTGATTATCAAGGTGTGTAGCGGTAATTTCGATAGTTATAATCTGTCACTACACAGTTTGTCACCGCGTGGGTTGCTTGTACTGGAGAGTGCGGCGCGCCCGACGCCGCCCACGCGTTCCAAATTTGAATTACAATATTGCTTGGTAACCTCAAATATATTTGTAATTTTTAAGGAATTTAGTCCGTAAATGCTTTTATAACTCGACGCAAATAATATTTAGTTATGTACATTTTTTGAATGTCAAATGACAAATTCAAACTGATTGTCATTTAATAACGTTGTCATTAAGTAAATAGTACACAATTTTTAGCTTTTTTTTCGGTCAAATAATGGTCCCGTTACCAAATATATAACTCAAATTAAATCGCTGTGGTAAAGTGAGGCGGCCTTTCCCGGCGGCGGCAGGCATGGCCGCAGGGTCATGTAATGCTAGGCGCTGGCAAGGGACAGATGACAAAAACGAAAATATCGTCCACTCTATGACAATTCAGCGTCATTTATAATGCTATTAATAAAATAATGGCCCACCGTCACAATAAGAATTTAATGCAGCATCAACTACACATTAAACGTCATTTGATCAACAAAAAAGCGATTATAATCGTTTTGTTATTTTTTGTAATGACAATATTTATTTCAGCATTAGAATGTCGAGTTATACATCCGCGTCAATAAAGGTTAATTTATGTTTCATTGTTAAATCGTTTTCATTGTGCAATTACATAAATATATTATATTTATAATTGCACATGTTTAAACTGGAAATTCTATTTTTATTTTATAATAAATATAATATTGCAGAATAAGGAAGTTTACAATTGTTTCAAATTAAATGAATTTTGACGCAACTTAGAATTGACTCGACAAATAACATCACACATAAAAACAAACTCACAATTCGAGGCACATTCATATCACGGTTGAATAGAGAGGACAAGAAAGCCGAGGACAGAGATACGGGATAAACATGACATCAGGCTACTTATTACGCACTGCGTTAGTATGCATGGGCTGGGATCAGAGACGCCCTGCGGCCCTACGGAGCATAATGCGGGGCCGCTTCGTACATAAACGATGCCTCGATTTACACCTAACTAGATCGCAGACCGCACTTGAATGCAGACAGACTCAATTTCGATTTAATTCGTGCTATTGTGATTGGATTACATTGGGTAAATAATGCATAAATTTTGTTTAGATGTGTTCTGACTTTAGGGTGCAATATTTGTGATTTAGAATACGTGTAAGAAAATTAAGAATAGCTATACATTGTTGATTAGTAGAAGAATATACATACATATTATACTATTTATTTGAATGAAGAAGAAATATGATACACCCAATTTAATGATATATTTTATTTTTATTAGATATATTTTTATTTTTAGCATTTTTTTATTTCATTTAGGAGACCATCAAGTGTTAACCATAGTTTCCACGGTATGGTTCTCATGTCGAAAAAAGGACGTTTCTTAAGAGCCGACTACTTTCAGCTTTGCTGTTAAGAAATATCTAGGGCGATTTGGTCAAACACAAAATAATAAACCTTAAATATAATGATTAATAAACCAATTTATTTATTCAATAATTACCTTTTTACTTATCATGAAAAACAATATTTAGAAAAATCTGAAATATAGTTAAATTATGCATTCGGATTGAGATCTTAATGTTAGTAACCATTCCCCTCCTGCTGAGCTGTTTTAACACGAATATAAATTATTTGTTTTATAAATAGTTAATCCATTAATATTACTCACTATTCTCTATCGATAGCGGTAAGTTAATTTCTGCACTTGTTTTTAGGAATTTTGAATGCAACGTCTAATACAATATACAGACTTATAAAACATGAAAATAACAAGTATGTTAAAAAAAGCTTTAGATTTATAATTGCAAAAATACAGCCTAAACAACCACGCATTCAATGAAAATAAGACAACAAGAGTTCTACAAATAAAAAATAGTCTGTAAAACACTGTAATCTCCAACGTAATACACCAAAATGGGCCATTTTATTTGGACCATAAAAAATGGAGCAGGTTGACATTCCGACATATTCTCAGGGACATTTCCAAAATTAAACTATTATTAGTTGCCGATCAGTCCTTAGGATGCTTTTAATATTGAATTAGAGGGACCTGTGGTTATTCGACCCTTAATCGCCCCCGCGGCTCCGATGTTCGTGTATTAACGATATATCCACATTCGTGTAATGCCGTAAGTAATAATAAAGCCCAAATGACACAAAATATTGTCAAATTATAGGTTCTGAAAGCATGGGCAACCACTTACATTGTCTGCTGTTGATCCCTCGTAGCGTCAGCGTGGCAAGTTGAAATGAGAAAAGTTTATGATTTATTTAAGTTGATATTTTTATAACTGAAGATAAATGTGTTTTTATTGTTTAAAAATATTGTTAATAAAACTAAAACCACGATCAAGGTGTCATTGTTCTAGAAATAAAAAAAAAATATATAAAATACGATATTTATGTTAAAATCTCCGAATGTAGATATTTTGAATACTGCAATTTTCTAATTATTATAAGTTATAAAATATCTTGATATAATCAATTAATTAAAATAAGACATTACTATTTATACAAAGCTATCTCCACTTCGGAAAAAGTTATTGAGTTTACAATAACAATTAAAAACATACTGTATCCATTAAGATTCCTTTTTTGCAACCAATACTTTACAACTATATACTTAATTTGTGGCTATATCGACAGTTTTCTTTTTTGGCTTCGTGAAGGATATCCAGAAACGGCTGTGTCATATTATTTTAGTGGATGACGGCGATAACTAACAGCTGCACAGTCCTCTGATTGTAGTGTTTAAGACACTGTCAGATACGCAACCAAGGCTTATGGGGTCTTTACCCCCCTACTTTCAGAACTCTAAAGAATTTATAAAGAATAACGATAAGTAAAGTTTAAAATTATTGTAATAGTAACATTTAAATAAATGCTAATTGTTAACCCCTCGACTATGATTGTTTCTAACAGCAGACTAACGCCTTAACATGTTGACATTAAGATATATTTTCCTCGACGTTAAAATAACCTCTTCAGGGGTAAAACGATGTCTATTATAGTTCTAGTTGATGGGCAGAATTAAATTCAATAAATATTAATAGTGTAAAATGTACCCAAAAATACACAAAATAGTTTGCAACCACAAGTTATATACATGTTTTTCACCACACCAGAATAATTCTGAGTACATCCCTGCGTAATACGAATCGATTCCTTACGATTTGTATCGAATGATCCGATCTTAGTCTAATAGGTCCCATCCGATATACTTTTCGGTTCTCTGACCGATCATTTATGCCGTACGTGATGTGCTTACACGGAAAATAAATCGTTTGAAACGCATTATGTCCATTCGTATTATTAAATGATTCGTTTCTGTGAGAATTTTTGATTTGGCAGACGTGATGGAATTTATACAATGAAGTTTTATAGTTTATTTATATGTTTTGGAATGTATTTTGCAGTGGCTATCTTGTAGGAGTATAGTTGTAGTACAAGCTTATAAATGGTATGAATGTACTATAATAATAATAATAATATCAGCCCTGTATTATATAGTTGCTCACTGCTGAGCACGGGCCTCCTCTACTACTGAGAGGGATTAGGCCTTAGTCTCCACCACGCTGGCCTAGTGCGGATTGGTAGACTTCACACACCTTCGAAATTCCTATAGAGAACTTCTCAGATGTGCAGGTTTCCTCACGATGTTTTCCTTCACCGTTAAAGCGAACAATAAATTCACAAAGAATACATACATGATTTTTTAGAAAAGTCAGAGGTGTGTACCCTTGGGATTTGAACCTGCGGACATTCGTCTTGGCAGTCCGTTCCACACCCAACTAGGCTATCGCCGCTTATGAATGTACTACTACATTTAAAAAAAGGATGAGCGAAAACAATAAGCCTAATTTCATCTAGATTTATACAAGTTGTTATGGGACATACACATATATACATAATATATATCAATTGTTCATATTGAGAAGATTGTTCGTAACACAACCTTATTCTGTTCCCGAGGCAATGCTTGTGCGCTCGGTGTTCATACCGCATGCCCGCTCATGCACGGGGGGATATTTACCGCGGCCCTAAGCACACAGGGCAGAATGTATACCTCATGCTTTTAGTTATAACCATGATGTGTAGTTACATATTGAGACCTGTGAGGGCTCGCGAACATTTCCTACCGTTCTCCCCTCCGCCATCCTAAGGTTTCTTTTCCTTCCCCCATGCTTTCCTTCCTCAGATATTCCCTCCCAATTTTCCTCCAAGGCCCTGCTGTCGCTAAGCCGTTATATTCCAGTGTCCCATTCGCAAGTTCCACCGGAGTCGACTGCGGAGTCCGAAAATAAAAATTTATAAAACACAACCTCATTAATTGCTTATTGGTGAATATTCGACATTGTGATTTGCTGAACCATCATTAATTCAAATGAGTAGTACTTAAATGTAACAAAAAGTTAATCAACAAAACAAATTAATTTTAAATCCGATTTGTTTACTCATTGCCGGTTTTATCGTGCCCCGAGCGGTCGACGAAGATCTTCCCGATGTTAATTGGTTAATTAGAGTCTTTATTAGTCTTATAACAAATTAATCGTAACTGATCGCAGGCACCTAATCGGTTTGGCGCCTCTTAACCAAGATGGATGTTCATACTGAGGTACTGAGATGACGAAACAAGTGTTTTTAAAAAAAACATTGGATTTTTATCTAGTAATTTTATTTATATCGTTCTTTTTTTATTTTAAAATATTAAGTATAATAGTTATATATAAACAAATAATGCGATTTGATTTTGGGATTACGACTTTTCATAACTCGTATTTGCGAGTATAGTTGGAACGCAAAATATGAAGGTATTTATGTTGTGAATTGAACTTAGTGATTAAATTAAGGGATTTATTTTCAACAAAATATTTAAAGTAAACTCTACAGGAGAGATTTCCGGATCACTTAATAGCTTTAATAAATTACCTATATCCGTAAAATAATTTTGGTCAATATTGAATATTCCATATTACATTATTTCCTAAAATTGGTTCATATTATTGAACGGTTACAAGATATTAAAGGAATAAAAACGTATAAGACTGAATAACACTTAAAAATATTGATCCTGATGTCAGTCGTTTACATCGTATCAAGTTTTATCGTGAGGTCAATAAGTATTATCGATGTGCAAATCTCTTACATACTTTATAAAAAATTAACACCGTGGTATCCTAATTGGTAAGGCCGCGATCCCTTGGTCAGTCGAAGTGTCACGAGTTGGGATACAGATAACGCCAACAAAGTTTTATTAACGCTAAAAACACAACCGAGTAGGTAAAACTAACCTTTACCTGGAATAAGATAAAGGTGTTAATACTTTTAGTAAATGGCCGTTATACCCTGGTAAAGTTAAAGGTACTTAATGATACCTGCTCGAAGCCGAGATGACATCACACGCAGTATTGTAAATGGAGAGATAAGGATAATTCAATGGATATCAAAGATTTTTGGTCACAAGCTTAAGTGGTGACTGCCTTGATGAACAAAAACACGGCATGTAAGAGATTCATAAATAAATACTTTAACAAAACTGCATATGGTTAAGGAGATGAGTATTTTTGGGTTACAGTACAACTAAATTTCGCTTTGTGAATAAACACAATTTGTAGGATATTATAAATATAGAATTGTTTGAAATTAAACTATTTTTCGGATTCTATCGCGGTTTTAGTATTTTTTATTTTCTCCCGACGTTTCGAAGACTTTGCAGCCTTCATGGTCACAGGGGGGACTGAGGTGTTGTTCATCCGTAAAGTCAAAGTTACAATATCTACCTACATTTTACAATTATACAACTTTTTAAAATTTTAGCTGTTGGTGGTCCGATCTACGCAGAATGAGCTCACAGTGTCTTGAAGTCTGGCAGCCGGTCTTTTGGGTTCCGATTTAATTAAATGTAGAACTGGATCCCAGGCTTGTGGAAGATTCCAACCATCTTCCCTATTGAAATTAGGATATTTTTTAATTTCAATAGCCTCGCGAATCATCCTAGGCAGGAATCGGTGTTCTTTGGCGAAAAAAAATTATTTAATTTCAATGTCTAACATTCGTTTAAACATAAAAAATCATTATGTAGAATTGTTTGTGATTTTTTGATTTTGTACACGAATAATATAAAAATAAATCTGACTCTGACTACCTCGATGGCGTAGTTGTACTGCATATGCGGTACGGCAGCGCCTGAGGTCCTGGGTTCGAATCCCGGGTAAAGTGATATTTGAGTTTTTCTACTCAGTATCAGCTTGAAGACTGAAATTTGTGCCCGATATGGCGGTAGACTCAGCCCATCACGGGACAGAACACATTTGGCGAAGAGAGAGTGCACTGGTTACGCCTTTGCATACCTCTTCGGGGATAAACGTATGATGTGTGTGTGTGTGTGTGAGTGAATTACGTTAATGGTGTTTTGTTTTTTGGGACATTCACTGGGACACACAATTTGGAACATTTTACCTGAATTCAATTAAATCTTGTAATAATTAACTAAAGGAAAAAAACAATGAAACTTACATAAAAATATTAAATAAATCTATTCTAACTCAATCTAATGATTATTTGAAAATAAAAAATATGTGTAAAAATTATTTAGAAGTAAATATAAAATCCAGAAAAAATATTTGTCATTCCATTAAATATATTAAATTGTACAGTTTACTTCGAAATACGGCATGTGCATGTTAAAGGGAAAAAACACGGGCCGTGCAAATAATGTCAACCCTGCCGATGTATCGTCAGCTCTAGCGAGAACATACAAGTTTATATTGAAACTGGCTAAATCAAATTCCAATATTATCCTAAACTAACAAAACTAAAAACCTACCTTTAACTGACTACATTTTTCGATCGGTTTGCTGGATGTTATTTGGGATAGATTATCTACTATTTTGTATTTAATTAATAAATGAATACAGAGTAAAAATAATAAAACATCCGATGTCTTTTTATCAAAATTATATTAAGTAAAAAAATATAATTTTATATAATATTTTCTCGTATGGATTTCTCTACAATATTTCTGCATTGCTAAAGGTAGCCCGTGCCTTCATCAATTAATATGTTTTCGACCTAGATTCCGAAAGGTTCAGTCATTAAATTGTCCAAGTTTTAGCACAAGATTTACACTGATTTAAATACAATCCGTTATTGTAAGCTCGGTCACGAACCAAGAATAATTTTGATATGGAAAATTACATGTTGATATTTATCTTTGGTTAGTTGTGGTTGACTTGATTCCTAATAACGAATAATGGGCTCCAAGGCATGCGCAATCATGCGAAAATCATTACAAACAACACTAGATTGCTTGCAATTTATAAAATGTTATTATGTTGGTAATTACATATTTATGACATAGTGTTTTGTACTTATTCACATGTATCACTACATATATTATGTATTTATACAGACTCATTTGGTAATATAACAACCTAATTATGTACTACAATTTATATTGCTTTAGGTACAGGTTATGCTATACTTTATAGTAATAGTGAAACTATTAGAAAAGATCCTAGGATCTAAGTACCTATCTAAACTTATTACTTACTATTATAATAATAAACAAAAATCAACATTGCTACATTATTCATAAAGTCTATATTCAGTTTTATTCACTACATTTAGGAGCTATTTTATCTACATCTACAACTCATGTAAAAAGTTATTAATATCATTCTAATAAATGAATTTTCGAAATCCTATCTTGCTAATTTTATCCGTTTGGTAGGACGTAATTGCGGTCACCGCAAATGACTACACTCATTCAAATATAATTCCTTCGCCGTAGTTTTTGCTTCGAAATTATGAATGAGAGAAATTTTACAACCGGAAACGGTCTCTTTTCTAAATAAATTAAATTGCACGAGACCCTAAAAGTAGTCATTAGGCAAACGATTAGAACTCGCAAAAGAGCCGATGACTGCCAACCGAAACTATACACGAATTACTTGAGAATCCGGGAGTGGTACTAAATTATTATACTTTAATAGAGTTTTATTTAAGATTTAGGCTACTCGTAGACCTTACGTGAATTACACTGAGGAAAATAACTTTGCAAAAAATATAGTTTATTAAGTTATAGTAACAGAATTTAATGTTAACCGTAAAATTATCCGTCACCGAGGGATAATATTATTTAAAAAGAAAAAACGATTGTTAATTCAGAAAAATATTACGGACATTTAGAAATAAATAATTCTTTAACCATTTTTGCTAGTATAATTAATAAATAACTTTGCGCTCTATTTCCTTAACAATTCTTAATTAATGAATACAAAATATAAATCTAATAAAAAACGGAAACGTGTGTACACTTTGCTGGTCAAAATAATATGTCAAATCGATTTCACTATCCCAAGCGAGCGGTGCACGCGGCGGATGGGTCGGCAGACCTGTCAGTTCCATCGCGGCCGGTGACATCAACTTTCAAATGTCCATGTCATGCTTTTAACCCATTCATAAAATGCTAATGCGTTTAGTTCCGCATTGTTTTTGCTAATTTTATTGGCCACAGCGCCCGGCTTCTAAACCTGTCGGCTTGTGCCATTAGTTTTATAATTAACACTTTTAATGCGAACACGTAATGCAATATAAAGATAATAACCGAACAGTGTTTACTGCGGCGAAGCACCTGATTAAAGTGTTTTTACAACTGTTAAAGTCATAAGCAAAGTGCTAATGGAGATGGTATTGCACTTAAATGCCTTTAAATACATATAACGACGTTGCAGTTATATTCGAAATAAATCCAAAACGGATATCCAAAATTGGTCCAATAAAACGCTTAGGGCCAATAGTTTTATCGCGTCCACTTCCTACAGCCGCTCTAATAACCAAAACAAACAAGCACGACGGACACAAAGGGAGTCAAATAAGTCCAAAAAGTGCTAATATAAAAAAAACGTGCCCGTTTTTATACGGCAACGAGTAAGTGTGAGGTCGGAGCGAGGAATGTTGGCGCCTGTCTGAGTACGTATACCTGTACGTTTATCAATGGAGCGCGGACAATAAGACGAAAAAACAACGTGAAAAGGTATCAAAAAAGCGCTTCATCAAACCGATGCGTCCGGCAAGGGTTGTCGCACCAATCTACTCTATCTCGTACGCTATAATGTTTATGTTATGTATAGGTATATCTGATTACATATTGCAATAACGTGGTGTTATTATACATTAGTCGGATTTGCGCGTGAAAGCTCTACCGTATACCTAATAAAAATCATTTCATAAAAATAATGTACGATGAAGTACGTGTGCTCATAATATATAACGTAATTTCTCTAAAATAATATCATCCGCTCCACATAAATGACAAAAAACAGCGGAAAGCATTCCGCACACGCAGCGGGCGCGGCGCGGCTTGTGGGCACTGGGCAATAAGTTTCCGACATTGTCACGCCTGAGGCCGCAGCCACAGCTCGCCACCCCGGCGTCGTCCGACGTAAATATTCCGAGTAAAGCCTAACACAACTCAAGATGTACACGACAAAACTGATAAGGGCCCGCCACGCCTCGCCGAGACATCCCAATTTAGTGCCGGCCCCGAGATAACGCTATTATACAGCTTTTAACTATACGAATGATACGCTAAATGTGTTAAAATCGCCTTATTGTGGTGTTTTTAAATCTAAAGGATGCCTTAAAGTGAATATATCACCTGCTTTCTAAGATGCTTTTGATTTTAGATAGATATCCTATCAAAAGTAGAACTATCTAGTGTCTAGTTTCTCGAATAAAGACTTCTTTTAAATTAAATTGCTATTCACAATTTTATAAATCTTTTGACCATTTTAAACAAATGGAGATGATGCAACATTTGCCTTTCTAAATATATGGCTAAATAAAGAGCATTGTGAGGATGAGCCACAGCTCTCATTATAATAATACAAATCACAATACCCGAAAAAAAAAACGAAATTCATTCAGATTTTATACATAATAACAATTGCTTAAGTAGATACCAACTCTAAACATACGCAATGCTGCTTTCTATTCTTGATATCCAGTAAGCATGGTTCATTTATCTCAACTTAGTCTGATAAACTGTTAAAATTTGACATACTCGTCAAACACGTATCTTACGACGCAATTAGAGGAGCTCTGTACGTGAAAGTAATTTTTTGTCGCTACATTATAATATCGTAATGTTGATTATGTAAAGCATATTATATAGAAAGTAGATCTTTCTATTCTTGTATTAAAATATTTCCTTTGGAATGAGGCCTCGCAATGCTTGTCTAATTGCAAAGGAAATCCGAATTTTGTTCAATTAAGATCACCTCATTTTTTACTTACAAATTGACAACTACCATTTTAAACTATCTGTACACGTAATTTGCTGATCGTTTCCGTGCGTTTTTTAAAAGTTTATGATATATTAACTTTGTATAATGACGTGCGAATTGTTGTGGGAGAGTCGAGCGCAGGCACCAGCCGGGCCGAGGCCGCCGTGTGCGTCGAGACTCGAATTTCCGTTTAACTAATTGAGCGAAAACAACAACAAACGCCATTCACAGTCCGACTAATGAATGATCCTCGAAAAAGCCAATTTGTAGTTTTTTTAACTCTTCAATTTGTGCCGTAAACCCCAAAAAAAGGTTCGACCAAAACCACAATCGAATTAGTGTCCCTTGTTCCGGAGATTAGAGGACTGTCCACCTCTTATCTCGGTCGTTCGTTATTTTATTGGCTTGTATAGAGTAACTCGATAAACACGACGCATAATGGCCCATAATGAATCGTCCTCGCGAGCGGTTTGACTAATCATAAAGGTTTTATGGGTGTCGTTTCTGAATACTCGCTTTATGACGCAGCGTTGCCTCTTTTCGTACACAATATCAGATTTGTTGCATAAACAGACCATAAAACTGTCTTCAGAACATCATCGGACAATGCTATTAGCGTCTGAGCTCTATACTGGCAAATTAAATAGTACTGTAATTTCCGGTACGATGTAGTTATAAACTTTGTTTTACAAAACGATTATATTTTAAATAGTATTTAAAATAACTTATTTTTAGTTTTCCGATCCTTAGCACTCAAAATATTAATAAAAATGTAATAAGAAACGCGAGGAACTTGATGATATATTATTATCTTAATGAATAGAAATATTAAAATACCTAAAATTAAATTTTTATTTTAAAATATTTATGAGAAATACTAAAATCGCGAGAATTTAATAACATTTTTTTATATACCTAGTGTTTGTTTAGGACATACCCTCTGTAGCTTTAAATTATTTTTAAATTAAAATTATAATGTAGTATTGTACAATGCATATAAATAATCTATTATTTGTAATTAATAGACATAAAGTGTTAGTTATAAAGTGGCACGGAAATACCCAAAAGTCGCAAAACAAATTGTTTATGCACATAACTTTTTGCTATTTAATTGCTTTCGATTGCAATACAGTTAGTACTTGAAGTTGCAAAATTATTGCTGCGATCCATGCTTCTTGTCGAATATAGGCACTGAACGAAAACAACGAAATAAAGTTCTTATGTGTTTAACTGTTTTCTATTACTCTTTAAAACCTACATTATTTACACAAGTTACATGTACATACCGATAAAACATGTCGAAAGTTGCGATATTGTTACATAAAGCAATTTAGCGCATGTGAAAAATCATAATTTGTAGCTATTACCTTTGCATAATAAATTGTCCATGAGTATAATGGTATAAAATGGGCACTTAATAATTTCATTTTTTATATGTTCACAAAAACATTTTACAGTAATAATCATTAAATTGTACACTCATTATCTGCGATTCGAGTAATTGATAAAGAATAATGTTAAAAATATGAATTAAGACACGCTCCAAATAACATTTATTGCTACAAATTGCTGTTCTAACCGTTTTGTGCACAGCCGCTCTGACAAAATATCACACAAAACATTTTTATGAAAGTAGCGTATCATCTGTCGACATGTAAATTGTATGCGGAGTATATCTTGCGCAATGTGATTATAGATCTTTAGATGTACGGAGTATGGATGCGACTACGTTCATGTTGTTTCCGGTGATCTGCTCTCAAAAATTTTGCTGATTGCTATTAATTCTATTTGCTTAAATGTAATTGCCGATTAAGCCATAAATGGTGAAACTAATCGCTGTCCAATTTCGTCAATAACATGAACTAGCCGACTAGACGAAGTGCTATCCCAATTTTTTGTAGTAAAGAAAATAAAATATTATATACTGCCCACTACCGAGCCTTTACTACTGCGATGGTTTTAGGCCTTAGTCCACCACGATCACCTAGTGCGGGTTAGCAAACTTCGTACACCTTCGAAATTCTTATGTAGAACTTCTCAGATATGTTACCTCACGATGTTTTCTTTCACCATTAAATTACAAAAAAAAACTTATATAAGTTTATAAACAAGTCAGAAGTGCGGCCCCTGGGGTTTTGAACCTCCGGACCTTCGTTTCGGTAGTCCATTCCACTCCCAACTAGGCTATCTTCGCTAGTAGTATATTGTACCAACTATTTTCTCGCAAACTAACTAAACCACATTAATGTCGCAAGCAGTTGGGTTCCATAATACACTCAGTGATCAAAATTGCCGGAGATATAATGAATTCGCACCATTTTCTATTAGTAACATCTTCATTCCATCTTTCTAGCAAATTGAGTGTTCATGTGGTGGCATATTTCCTATTTCTTTCTGGTCTTTTTAATTTCTTCCATATTATAATGAAATGTTATAGATCTGGTTATATTGATTTTCTTCATCGCCTTTTTCCATCAGAGTAAACATTCCGCCACTTTGTTCGCCGCAACGATCGCGGGCGGTAAAGTAACTCTTACTTTGATCGTTGACATTTTTACGACAGTACTCAATTCAACATCACGTCATTATGTTTATAGAACCGGGACTAAAACATAACAAATATCGTATAAAACTTCAATTCAAACGAACATGTTAATACGTATAATTAGTTTTTCTGTTTCTTGTGTTTAATTTAATACTTTTTTTTATTTATTTTACTTTTAACCGAAGCCAAAACTCTATTAATTGTTTTTTTTATTTTTGTTTCAACAGATCTTACATTTTTTGTTTTCATTCCTTTTAATTTTTATTTACTGGTCAGTGAATTATACCGGCATCATTTTTTTTTTGCATAAAACCTTGTTTCATTGCGAACTTAACACAAAAATATAAAAATGCAAATAGAGGTTCGAGCGACGGATATAGATGGACAGTACCGCTGCAAGTCCACATAACGATCCGCATTAATATCAATGAACATGTAATGATCCACAAACCGCGTAAAATAGCC